>NC_079367.1:12469123-12584123 GCF_021018895.1 Seriola aureovittata | reverse complement strand
TATTACTTTCTTAAGAACAAGTAACAACCAATACACAACCCCCCCACCCCCCACCCCCCACTTAAGAATTCAACATGATAAGTTTTTTTTCTTTGAATCATCTGTCATGTCAGGTGTCACAGGAATCCTTTAATTATCCAAGGACCAGAGTGGCAACAAAATTAGCTCCCTCCCAATTAATAGATCCATCTTGCCAGCTTGTAATTACTGTTCCTGAGCTTGTTCCATATTATGTTCATGTTATCAGGACTTATAATTATTTTCCTGAATCATATTCTTTGCCAAATGAAACAATGCAGCGTGTGTTTCATCTAACCTAGGGTGTACGTCAGCCGCGCCAGTGCCAGGAGCGCTGTATAATGAGACGCTACGGTTCGGTGCATTTGTCAATTTGCTTACTTCGTCGACATTTGAAAAAGTGTAGTTCACTAGGACTGCTGCCAGTTTTTACATCAGATAATGAGTATTATTTACTCTTAAAAAATAGTCTATAAAATAAAATGATTTTTGAAAATATAGTAGATAACTTATGATATTCAAAGTAGCTCCTTTAACACGGGATGCAAATTACAGTACTAGGTGTCATAGTGCCAACATGTTTATCTGAGGAAAGGGATGGAAACACACCCCTGACGGTTCATAGATACTTCAGATGATGCTTAAGGTATGGGTGGATCAACAGTTAGCGCTGCCACCCTGCAAGGCACAAGAAGGTTGTGGGTCTGAATCCTGGTCTCTGGACTTTCTGCGTGGATTTTGTGTGTCCTCCCTTTATCTGTATGGATTTCCTCAGAGTGCTGCAGTGTCTTGTTTCATCTGACCCACAGACCAGAACTTCAAATATTCAATTTACAGTGATGTAAAACAAAGAGAAGCAGGAAGTCGTCACATTACAGAAACTGGAACCAGAGAATGTTTGACATTTCTGCTTAAAAAATAATGTAAATGATTGATTAATTACCGAAATAGTTGCCAATTATCAGTCTATCGGTCCACTAATCGATTAATTGGCTAATTGTTTCAGCTCTACTGCACTGCCAGTAGGTGTCAAAGTGCCTGTCTACGTGTTTGTTACTCCAGGTCTGTCCACAGTGAACGCCACCTCTCACCCAGCCCATGCAGCCTGACCAGGAGAAGCGCTATGGAAAATGGTTTTAGTGATGTTTTCACATGAAGGTTTTATGCATGAATGGAAGTGTTCAGATAAAAAAAAAGATAATGCACAAAATCACACTGAGGATGGACAGCATCAAGCAAACCACCTCTCCATCCGTCAGACCTGTACAGACGCAGTTTCCATGTTATCTACAGAACACATATACAGTATTAAACTTAAATGATCAGTCTGCTTCAGTGATATGATCTACACCTTCGCTGAGTAACTGATCTGATCTTTTTCAGCCTTAAAAATGAGGTGTTCCAGTTTCAGCCCTGGTAAGGACGATGATAGTTGACATGTCTTCAGGGCCAACACCTCAGTTCACTACTCACGTGTTCTCGCTCTTCTCGCCCCCCCCCCCCCGATTGGTTTGGGGGACAAACCCTGTTTGAAAGCCTGAACTGTATGAAATGAAACTGTATATTTATGAACGCACACCTGAGGATCACAAAGGACATTTTTTTCAGACACTTGAGGCGTCCTCCCTCAGCTGCAGGTCATGTGCACTCACTACTCCTGGAGGCTCCACCTCAGATTCATATATTCACACACTGCTCAAGGTGACCCAAGAATTTTTCCAGGGGAAAGACACAGCAGAGGAAAAGAGGTCATGGGAAAGGAGAGGAGAGAGAAAAGGGGCGCGAGATGTCCCAGTAGAAGAAAAAGATGGAGAGGGAGGCATGGGGGGAGGGGAAGAGAGGAAAAGGAGAGGTAAGCGAAATGTCAAGGACTTAGAGTTAACATCAGGAGGCTGAGGCATTGTATTGCTCGCTCTCTCTCTCTCTCTCTCTCTCTCTCTCTGTCCTTCTCTGTGTGTGTGTGTGTGTGTGTGTGTGTGTGTGAGAGAGAAAGAGAGGGAGAGAGCAAGAGAGTCTGTGTTTGTGTGTTCCTGAGCAGATAAACAAGGAAACTCCCAGAGGGGAGTCCATCCTGGAATTTTTAACAGGAAATTTATTCTACCCCTAAACAATGGCATAATGCACACACACATACACACAAAAAAACACAGTGCTCACACACAGACACACAAACAAAGCCTCTGAATCTCACTAGGGGTACAAGACAGTACAACAAAACATTTAAATCAGTCAAATCAAAACACTCACCTTGGACAGTGTGTGTGCGTGTGTGTGTGTGTGTGTGTGTGTGTGTGTGTGTGTGTGTGTTCTTTGAATCTAATAACGTGTATGTTTGTGTTTGATTTCATGTGTTTTCTATTCAGTCATTAAAATTGTATTTGTGAGCTTGCACCTGTACGTATTTCCGTGTGTGTGTGTGTGTGTGTGTGTGTGTGTGTGTGTTTGGCTGAACTAATCACATCGTGTTTGTAATTCAATTTAATACATTTTCATTTTTAATTTCCTGTATTCATGTGCAGTAGCTGCCACAGGTGTACACTTTGAAGTGGGATCTCACATCTGAAGCGCGCACACACACACAAAGACACACACACACGCACGCACACACACACACACACGCGCGCGCGCAACCTTTCACACAGTGACGTGTTAAAGAGAAAGCCAGAGTCAGGTGAAGAGCTCCACAGTTAAAATAACAAGTGTATGAACATGTGAACACAGGGAATACATCTCTCTTTCCTCTCTCTCTCTCTCTCTCTCTCTCTCTCTCTCTCTCTCTCTCTCTCTCTCTCTCTCTCTCTCTCTCTCTCTCTCTCTCTCTCTCGCTCTCTCTCACGTGTAGAGGCATTCCTGTTTCTTGCCTCAGAAAAGAAATACTTGGAGTCCTCGGTGTTGACAGTTAACGTAGTAAAAGACAGGCATAGAGGGAGGGAGCATATGCAGTTGCATCACAAATCTGTTGGCAGCCACAGCGAAGAGCTACTGGAGATTTGGCCGTGAGCAAATAATTGCTAATCATTTAACAACAAGGCTGAAAATAACGAAAACCATGACAGTGTTAATATCCGTACAGTTCAATTCAGTAAAAGTCTGATGGGATAGATTTCTTTCCAGAACAGTCATTTCTTTGGTTCCAGTTATTATATAGCTGGCAGATTCATGTGAACATACATATACCAGCCTCTATTAAGTACATTGGCTTCCTCTCAGATGTATTAATAACCATATAGTGATGGTTTTGTGAGTGGAAATCTACGGTTAGGTAGTAATATGACATCATCCAAACATAACTCCTAAAGCATTTCTATCAGTTCTGCTGAGTGTTGTATCACCTTTTATATTTTGTACTCAGTTTTCATCAGGTCTGTTATTTCTAAGTAACAGCTGCTTTACAGCCAATCATCCCACTTCAGGTTTAGAAGAGACTCTTTTACTTGTTGCCAAACGAATCCCATGGGTGGACTTCTAGTGGCTTTGAATCCCTGCATGTCCCCATGAGTAATGTGACATAACACAGATTCAGTCTGCAACTCAGACCTTCAAATTTTCCACCCCTGTAACTATTTTCAAACATGACTGATTCCAGCGACCGGTTGCTGCAGATCTTGCTTGTGCAAGCTGGAGAAAACCTAGAAGCAGAGAACAGCAAGAACTCGAGAAGCTGAAGTTGTGCAACTCCAAATATAAAACAAAAGTGATGCAAATTTGTTTTGGAACTTCAGCAACACCACCACAGGGTTGTCAACCCTTCCACCCACCCCAACCCTCCTCATAACATAGACTTTGTTGCTCATTATACTATGTCACCTGACCTTCAGTCATAATTTCTACAAATACTACAGGGGTTTGTCACTTGAACATAACATAAGTCATTTTGAGGTACTTGGGAGGAGAGAGTCTAAATGACCTATGAAGTATCTACTTGTTTTTAAATTTAGCAGTTCTTCCAAAGAAAATTCTCTGGAAAATGAATAACTGATGATAAGCTCAAATACACACCTCACAACTTTGTCTTTATTTTGTTTTATTTTTAATTTCCAGGAAACAGGAAATAATCAGGAAGTCACAGACCTGTAAAATAAAGTAAACAACATTGTTGTAGTGTGACATTATCAGGCGCCTCATTGCATTGTGAACTACATGGCAGCTGTGATATTTGTATCCATGGTGACTTGGTTGTCTACTATGCCTGCAGTTTCCTAGGCAGCAACAGTTGTTGCCTTGTCTGAGCATGCCCATTTTTTATTTTGCCAAAACAAGGCATTATTTCTTGGTAAGTGCAAACAGTCTTTTTATAGATAGATAGATAGATAGATAGATAGATATATAGATAGATATATAGATAGATAGATAGATAGATAGATAGATAGATAGATAGATAGATAGATAGATAGATAGATAGATAGATAGATAGATAGATAGATAGAAGGGGGAACAGCAGGATGTTAGAGCAAGAATAGAAAGAGAAATGGAGCTGAAAGTAGAAGTTCGAGCACGGTAAAACCCAGTGGAGGAGAAAAAAGAGTGAATAGAGAGCGAATGGAGCCAAGAGAATGGCGAGAGCATGTGGGTGTCTGTTCCTGAACAGAAGAGTCAGATTAAAATAGAACAACAGCCATATGACGACAGTGTGACTGTCAAACACCTGCAGCGGAGAGACAGAAAGAAAGAGAGAGAGAGAGAGAGAGAAATAATGGGATGAAGGGACGGACAAATGGAAAAACAGATAGGTGACAAAGAGACAGAGGGAAAGGGGTGGAGCAGAAATTGTGAATAGTGAGACTATGAAAAACATTAGAGGGAACAGAGCGACAAAGGGGGAGAGCGTGAATCAAATACAGATGAGTGAAAGGTTGAGAGCAAATGAAAAAGAAGGTGAGGATGAAGAATGGAGACCATTATTGTGGCCTCCCTGCCAGCATTTGTGTGAATGAGAAAGACCTGGTGTTTTTCTCTGGTGCACTCCCATCAGTCTCCCCTTTTCCCTGCCCTGAACTTTGAATAGCTCCTCACTGCAGTGCTGCTGGAACGAGACAAAAAGTAGACGAGCTTATGTATCATTGTCTCTAACAAAGGTGCTATCGTACACAGCACATCGGATTTTTTACACTGTAGTTTTTGAGCGGCCATGATATTTAGACAGGCCTGATTGGCAGTTGTTGACATTTGAGAGGAGGCCAGTCCCTCAGTGAGAACTGATGACAATCAGAGCCTTTTAAATTAGACAAGGTGCTTAGCATTTTACTGCATCACTACTCAGTCTGCATCAGGAACAAACACATAGCCAAGGCTGGGATATTACTCAAAATATTAAACTGTCAATTTTCAAAAAAATATCAAGGTATGAAAGTAAATACCTCAAACTTTTTGGGGCCTTTAAGGTATGAAGAGTTTGTAACCACTTTATCAAAAACTTGATAACAAAGATCAATACAGACAATGTGCATCGAAACAGCATTATAATCATTCAGATGTCACAAAATCAGCAGTATTATTTGCCTGTAAGTGCTAGGAGACCAAAATTGTTAATGTGTTCGACTACCCTGATAATCAGACTGAATTCCCATTTTGTGTCACTTCATTCATTCAGCCTCACATTGTATTCATGTCAGCCAATTTCTTGTCGGGAGGGGGGGTTATTTATTTTCTTTTGTGTTGCCGTAACCAATCAGCAGCGTCTGGTGTATCTGTCTGACTGACGTCATTTTCTGTTGGAAGCTGCTGTAGCGAATCAGTTCGGAATTTTCACACTGATGGCAGAGATACAGTATGTTGACTGAAGACCTCCTGGACTTAGAACAACTGGCATCACTTTGTTTCACACCTGCCGCCATCTTTCCGTTGCTATTATTCATGAATGTAGCGAGGCAGTGGCCATGTCATCCTCATTCTTAATCATGCCTTCTAAACTGCGATTGATCAATTGTTTCTCAAACCTCTAAACAGTTTTCAATGAGCACTATGTGTGATGTATTTGATGTGCCAAACAAATCTAAAATGTTGGTGGTGATTCAAAGGTCTGGAACCAGGTTTTTATTTTACATAGTACGCTGCTTTTTTTGTGCATGGCAGTACCTATGAAAACCTGCATATAAAAGAGCAACTACAGGTCCTAATACATTGGTATTTTTTTTACAGAAATGTCAACCAGAAAAAGTAGAAAACATGTTGTTTTTAATAGTATAATTGAGGATTAACAAACAGGAAAGTGATCTAACAAGTTTCACAAAGGCTACATCATTAAATCAGATTATAGATCTGCAGGGCTTTATTTATAACTTTTCCCCTTTTTGATTCTTTTTTTTTCTTTTTCTTCTTTAATCAAAATATAATATTGATGAGACCAGATGAGAACAGCTGTCTGCAGTTGTCTATGGAGATGCTAAAACAGCCTTAGACTGACAGACAGAGGGGAGAACTGGCAGGCATTCATTACTGCCAGAATATTATTGTCAGGTTTTACAGCATGTGGGTCTGATTCTAATCAATCTTGTTGGAGTTGTTATAGATGAGCTCATATGAAATTTCGCCATGGGCTTTAATTAAGACATGAAGTCTTAATGATACTACCAAGAATTATGATATAAATGATTGATTTTCATCATAGATATGTGATATATTAGAGTACAGTAACCACAAAGCACAGATCGGATCTATGTTGACTAAAGTGAACTTGTCCAGGTATACAGTGACAGTAGAGACATCATCTCCAGTGTATCTCTGTTTCTTGGCCTCTCTCCAGACTTCCTTGCAATGCATCAACGCGTTCCTCTCTCCTCTGAGTGATGTGTGAATTTCATCAGTGAGCAGTTTTCTGTCTTTATAGGACTGGGTTCCCCTGTTTAGTCTGTCAATCGCTGCCTCTTTCCTTCTTCTTTCAGGTCTGACTTTGTGTTTCTCGCTCATTCTGTCTATCATCCACTTCCCTCGAGTCATGCCGAGGAAATATTTATGAATCATGGTCTGTTGGCTGGTGTCAGTTGGATAAATTGCACTCAAAACTTTAAAATATCCTGTCTCTCTTTGTCTTTCTCTCTCTCTCTCTCTCTCTCTCTCTCTCTTTTACACACACGCACTGGTTGGATAATTAAGCAGCAGCACCACGAGGCACCTGTTTCTCCTGTTCTTCACACGGTGATAGGTCAGCCTTATCATCACCATAGCAGCAACGCTTTATTGTTTTACACCTCAGGTCTTTTATCTGTGTGTGTGTGTGTGTGTGAGTGTGAGAGTGGGAAAAGCGAATATTCTAAATTGTCTTCTTCTCTGTTTGTCTCCATGGATTTTGAATTTTTGCCCCCTCTGATTTCTGTGCACTTTGATTTTTATTATTAGAAATATCAGTGGGACTTTGTGTGTGTGTGTGTGTGTGTGTGTGTGTGTGTGTGTGTGGTGTGTGTGTGTGTGTGCACTGCATGTGAGTGGATGTGTGTGTATATGTGCATGGCGGGGCCCGTCCTCATGGCTTGGCTGTATTCTACAGTGCATGTGTCTCCAGTATGTTAGTGATGCTACTGGAGACCCAGCTCTGTTGGAATAACAGCCAGGACCCACTGCAACGCTACCAGCCTCCCTCTGGCCATACTGCGGGTATGTGTGTGTGTGTGTGTGTGTGTGTGTGTGTGTGTGTGTGTGTGTCTGTGAGTGTGTGTTTGTTTGTGCCCAGGCCTCTGTCTGTCTTTTTCTCAGAGACACACAGGCATGCACACTGATTTAGTCTTTACATTTGCCCCTCTTCACTCCTCTGTCCCTTTAGCGACATGAGACGACTGGCGAAAATCAATCTACATCAGTAATTCACTTAGCTGGAATGTTGAAGATTCAACAGTGCGTCCCTTGTGGACTTAAACATCCATGGGTAAACACACAGCAGGTAAAAGAGTGAGCGAGCAAGTGATTTGCTAAAATGCACCTCTGGGCTTGTCAGAGTATGTAAACAGTTGATTTTACATAAGAATCTATGGGCATGAAGGAGGATGCCTTTAATCATCTGCAAGTGGGATGCCATTACCCTTCACCCTCTTGCTGTGAGATCAAGGTCGAACCTCTTGAAATGCAGATTGGCTTGATTCACGGCATTAGACGGCTCTGTGAACAATGCAGCAGATAAGAAATACGGGAGTTACCCTAAAGGCTCCAATTAGCTCCTTAAACTAATCCTCCCAGTCGAGTCTTTAGCTAAACTAGGTCTTTATCTAATGTGGCCAGTTTAGAACATTAGTATTCAGCTAAATGGCTAATCTGATATCTGAATCCCAAATGAATGAGTTACCTTCAGTACATTCATGACTGTAATGAAGCACTAAGCAATCTGAGGGTGTTTTCGCATTTAGATATATTGTCATATAGTTGCAAATAGGTGTAATATATCGTTGCAAATTCAAACAAAACCTTTGTTCCAGAAGACTTTCTCAATGATAAGTAAATGTGAGGTACTCAGTCGTTTAGAGCTTCAGAGGTGTTGATCTGTTTAATAATGAGGAATGTAACTCAGATCTCTGTGATTCCCATGTTCAAGATGAGTGAAATCAACCAACACCTGACATCAGAGACAGTGACTCAAAGGAAGTGTAAAGATTGTTGAGTCTCTAACCAGGTAGATTCTCCCAGTGCAGCGTCTTATTTAGTTTCTTTAGTTCACAACAGAATTAAAATCAGCTCTTTCTTAAAACACATGGCCACAGAATTTGTGGAAATATTTGTGTTTCAGAGAAATGTCTTTAGACATGGAAAGTCAACTTCTGTGATAGAAAACTTTTTGTGTTTCCTTTCAAAAATGATTATTTTTCATGTTGCTGTGGCAAAGTGGCTTTATTTTTATTGATAGTGCAGGAAGAGGGTCAATAGAAGAAAATGAATTGATATGATTTTCTTTAATGATGGTTATAGCTCTGATCATCCACAAACAATTTGTTGTCAGATTTTATTCTGATAGTCATGGATATTGTTCCAAAAACTGGGCCTAGTGTACGTCATGCATATCACATCGGCTGACCAACATCTGATCCAAATAAACACCACTCATTCATCTGTGCCAGCGGGGCCATTTACCAAAATTGTCAAATCACAGCTGCTCTCGAATAATAGCCAAACAAGGCAGGTTTCTTTCTAAAGTGATATTGCAAAATCATTCTCAAGCACAAGGTCCATTTACTGGAAATTTTTGGTAACAAACCATCACCATGACAACAGAGATCCATAATCTTGATATATGTTAATCAAGCTGCGTAATATTGTCATTCTGTTTCTCCATACTGCTCCTCATCTTTCAAGTTTCTCTCCTATCAGAGCCGAGGGTCTGAGGATGGAGGGTTTCATGTGTTGATGATTGTAAAGCCCTTTTTTGCTTCCAAAATTGAATTTTTGTTTTTGGTCAAATAGAAAATATAAATATAAAACATCTGGAGATCAGATTGTCTGTGATGATAGCCTGGCTCAAATAAAGGCCATTTTCTCTTCATTTGAAGTCAATTCAAAACTCTATCTGAGATTTTACAGATTTGACAGTGTTTAACTTGTCGTTTCTTTATTCATTCACTCGTAGCTGGTTCTGCCACCGTCTCGCTACATCACCACCCCCTCCTGTTCTTTCTTCTTGTTTATCAAATATATTTGCATTACCATTTTCACGTGTCTTACATCATGCACATTCCATATCTCCCTGTTGTGATCCTCAGGGGTTCAAATCTGCTTCCTGCTGAACCTTTCGCTGCTACTGCTGCTGCTTCAAGATTCAAGATTCATATGAAGAATCCCTAAGAGAGTAGATCCTGTATCAACAAAGACGACTCTATAGCTATTTGTGAAATTATGCTTTCACCATTAGAGAGCAAAAGTGGTGAACGCGAGAGCTGACTTACAGAGCTGGGTCAAAGAGCTGTGGGGAATAAGTTTGTTTTAATCAGATGGAAATACTACGGCATATAAAATTATGTACAAATCAGGAGGTGTCGGGAAAGTTGTCTTTTATATAGAAGTACAGCGCCAAACAATATGGTACTCGTGGTATTGTTCTATGTGCCAAAAGGATCCCTGCTCACTAGGCAACTAAAGCAGGCTAAAATAAGCCTTAAAAAGAATGTGCAAATATTATCTGGCATAGTTCTGCTCAGTAGGAAATTATCTCAACATTATACAGAGCCGATGTGGTTTTCTCCTGCTAGCTACAGCTCTGTCCATGTAGACTTAATTAAACTTTTCAGTGAGTTGT
Organism: Seriola aureovittata; assembly: GCF_021018895.1. Classification (NCBI taxonomy): domain Eukaryota; kingdom Metazoa; phylum Chordata; class Actinopteri; order Carangiformes; family Carangidae; genus Seriola; species Seriola aureovittata. The sequence goes on along the minus strand of NC_079367.1, from coordinate 12,573,895 downwards.
CCTCCTGGAGTTGTGCTCCAAATGTCTGCCTCCCTCTCTATTAACGCTGATTTATGACTGCTGCAGTTCAGGGAAAAGACTGAATGACAGGGTGAAATTTTGCGCTGGTTTTTTTTTTTTTTCCTTTACATTCATTAACAGTTTTCATTGCATTTTCTTGTTCAATAGTAAAGTCCTGCTTTACTATAATCTCATTTCAATAGCATTGTACCTGTGGGCTGACCACCACGCTCTCAGCTTGTTACACCGACCGCGGAGAAGTGTCACAGAGACTTTTAGGCTTAAGTGCCCGCCTGAAGAGCAAACTGAGCCGAGCTCATGCAGGAGAGGAGAACATATTTCATAACTTTATGCTTACAGTTAAAAAACTGCAGTAAGTACAAATCACACAGGGAGGAGGATATATTGACCTTTAATCTTTAATAATAATAACAATTGTTTTAATTGTCCTCTTGATGGCAGCTTTTAAATAATCCATACCCCACTGTCCTCTGTGAGCAGCGTGATGTGCAAAATGTCAAATGGTAAACAGAGGAGCCACTGAGTTTGATTATGAGCCGAGGTTTTGATACCAGCACAACTGTATCATGAAACAGACAAGGGAAATATGTGTGCATGCATGTGAGGGGTGGGGGAGGTCAGGGGGGTCTGAGAAAGATAAAGAGGGAGCTGAATCTGTGTTTAGTTATGCTGATCACAGGCGCCCTTCAAAATGTCAGAGTGCAGCAAGTGATTAGAGAGGCTGCAGATAAAGACCACAGCAAAGACTACACCCTGATGGGAGGAGGAGTGGGGGGGCAACAGGAGGAGACACCTGGAGATCCATGGGAAATTTTGGGGTTCAGGTGAAATGATCCAGAGAGGAAAGTTAGAGAGGTGTGGAGGAGAGGTGGGATGAAATGGGCAAAACAAGAGGAACAGAGACGATTGACATCTACATTTACAGAAATGTAACATTTTAAGCAGGACAATAAATCCTGCGTCAGATGAGTGCATTACTGTAATAAATCGGGAATGACAGTAATAAAATGAGTTGAATAAATGTGGGATTCATGAGAGTATTTCTGAAATTAAATCAAAATAATTAAATCAAAATAACGAGTTTGCACTATTATGATAATGGCCCTGCACATTGTCCTGTCATGCTGTTTCAGTGCTATTATCCCTGTGGTCAGGGGGGAATTTGGTGTCTCCTGTATTAAAAAATGTTCTCTGTTTTTTCAAATCAATTCAGGTAAAAGCTTCGGCCAAATTCACATAAACTGAAATGTCATTAGAGAAAAACAAACCGTTAGAGTAATGAAATCACATTGCTGTTTTCAGTCAAATTTTGGAGACTGTCATGCTTCAGTTTTGAACTAATGGAAGGATTACATTTTTCTGTGTAATTCTTTTCGCTGGGGAGGTTCAGTGACCCTTAAAAAATGATCTCTAAAAGTACGTTGTTCAATTAAAAAACAAAGCTTTTCATTTCTGTTGCTGAAGAGCTTCTGTTTCTGAGACATTGGGCTTTGACCTGAAAGCAAATAAATGAAAGTAAATGAGCACATTTCAAGATAACAAGTCAAATGAATTGTGTTAAAATTAAATTTCATTAAGCCAAAATAGGAAATAGGGGTCAATTAAAAGTTTGAGCTCTGATTATTTTATAAGCTTATAAAAAACATGCATGTGTTTCAGTATGTGCATCAAGACCTGTTGAGTGGGTGGTTGGATGTGTGTGTGTGTGTGTGTGTGTTTTTGTGTGTGTGTGTGTGTGTGTGTGTGTGTGTGTGTGTGTATGTGTGATGATGGGTGGAGAAGCATATAAATTAATATAAAAGGTGGTTTGAGGTTTATGGCGAGGAATGATTGTGAAAGGTCATAAGACAGAGTCTGACATTTACCAAGGCATACATTTTATTGCTAGTAATGCACACACACACACACACACACACACACTGCATGAAACACACAGTTTCAGCCTCTATCATTGACAAATTCTTGACAGCAGAGTGTGGGGAGCCAGAAACATTGTTGTTCGTCTGCTGCTCAGATCAACTTTATCAAACATTACTTATCGGCATTTGCACAAGCATTTCAAGATCTGTGGCTTGAGATGCAACACATTCAAATTATTTCTCTGTCAAACACACACACACACACACAACACACACACACACACACACACACACACACACAGGCTGGCTCCAACTTCATTACAACAGCACTCTGGCAGGCTGATTGAGTGATCAAAGCTAATCGCATTTAATCATATCTAATCATATGTAATAACCAACACTGAGTGCTCAGGCATGGCAAGACTCCCCCCTCTCTGTCCATCTTTCCCTTTTCCTCCTCTCTCCCCCTTCACTCCCTAACACCCCCACCCCTCAACCACCCACTAACTACTCGTCTTTCTCCATCGCCATGCCCTCCCTTGTCTTCCGTGTTTGCTCTGTCGAAAAACAAGACTGAACGTGAGTGAGAGATGGAGGAGAAAGGGATGGAAGGGCTGGGGGGGGGTCAAAAAGAAGAGGAAAAGTCAAATAAAATAGAGGGTGTCAGATGGACACCCTCAGTAGACCATAGAGCCCCCCCAGCAGGCGCAGCACCTCACAACGGCACCAGTACCTTTGTGCCGTTGTGCGCTTAAGGAAGGAACAAGATGCTCTTTCCTTCCGGCTCTGCTGTGTGACTAACAGCTTTGTCAGAACAACTGGAAGAGGATGATCTGGCAGTCACGGGCAATATTTTCAACATTATCATCTTCTTTCCAATTTATATTCATTACACAGTTTTAAAAGCTGCAGAGTCTTAAGCCTCTGCGATTTCATCCAGTGTTTTTCTATGCTTTGATCAGATTGTGAAGTCCCACAGAGATGCTTCTTTAAACCTCACTAACATGTAATAATAATGCAGCGTGATAACTGCAACTGGTAGGGATTTAAGTAGACTGCACACAGAGTGTAAATATCTTTATGGTATGAATTCATAGTTGTCACATGGGATGTTACGAACGCTCATCTGATAAAGTTGTGAGACGACGCAGCTCTGTGTGCCTGTTTGTATTATAATGTGGAAGGTAAAAATGTAAAAAACCTTGAGGTAAAACTCAATCTTGCATGAGCTGTAAATATAAACTCTGCTGTTATCTCAGATCAACTCTCCTGTTTTCCTGTTCCTGTTTCCAACCTCATCTTTATTAAAGTAGAAAGCTGCTTTTGGAGGACTGAAAGGAAAACAAACTGCTCTCACCTTGCAATTACATTTTCCCTTTTAAGGGGTCAGTATGCTTCAAATGAAGTGTTTCTCCGATGGTCAAGTGGCACCTGAAGCACCCTCCCCCCACATCTCTCTGACAGTAGAGTTGGTTTTTCTTTTTTTTTAAGTGTATTTTTTGGGGCTTTTATGCCTTTAATGGACAGCACAGTGGAGAGTGACAGGAAACGGGGAGGCAGAGAGAGGGGGAATGACATGCAGCGAAAGGCCGTCCGATGCGGGATTCGAACCGGGGCCGACTGCAGCGAGGACTGTAGCCTCTACACATGGGGCGCCTGCTTAAACCACTACGCTACACGACGCCCCTAGAGTTGGTTTTTCTTTGACAATTGGACCAGCATGCCCAGTTTTTGTCTGGCTGTGTGAACGGAAGAATAGAGACAGGATTTGAACTTCTCTCTCAAGCCCTCTTCTTTCAGTTCCTGCCACAACAACAACATTATTTCCATCTGTAGTTCATCCTGCCTCAGCCCTCTCTATGGTGGCAGGCCTTTCGCCCCGCCTTCAAGTGTGGCCAGTCAGAACAGCTATAAACACTCTTGCCTTTAGACATAGTTGGACAACATGTCAGGTGAACTAATCTATTTTAAGCACAACCCCGGCCTTTACTCTGGAGAGGGATCCTTCATGCTTGTCTCTCTTGAGGATTTATGGATGTGCTGATTTCTGATGTGAAAAGATGATTCATCAAAGTCAAAAGAGATAAAAAAAAATTGATTGGCTCTTGTTAAATGTGATCAAACTGATCAGAGGCAGACTGTAATTAAGATAACCACCGTGTTTTCAAACACTTCAACTCCAAGTTAAGTGCTTCTATCAAAGCTTCAAAGGAAGCATCACCGAGGAACGGAGATATGTGATTTGTGAGCCATTAGATATTTGCCAGCTGTATCAACATACGCTCTCACGTTTCATAAATAATCTGCTTCTCCTTGCCTAATGAACGCTGCAAATGCATTGTCAAGTGGTTGGTTTTTACAGTGCCAAAATGAAACAAAAGCGCCAAGTGTCCTGAGGAGCAAAACTAACTCCAGTAATCCCTGACTACGAGTTCAGTTCATGTTTAAGTGCCTCGCTCGTGTCTCCAGCAGGCACAGATTGCTGTACGTTTACCGAGTGTGACACAGTTTCAATATTGTTTCAGAGGCCTTTGCAGCCTGCCAAGCTGAATATCTGGGGAAGAGCAAGAGTTGTTGCACCATAAACCTTGTACCCACAAAAAAAAAAAAAAAAAAAATACAACAAAGAAAAACAAAACTATAGCCAAGGCCTCAGGTTTTTGGAGATGCACATTGAGATCATAAACAAACAACCAAACAGAAATCAGGGCATCTGTTTGTCTCCCTCCCCAGGATGCTTTGCTGCGGCTGGCGGCAGTTGTTGACACGCGCTCGCTGCGAGTGGCCCTTCGAGACAGCGTACAGGAGCTGCTACCCAGCACGGTATTTGAACACAAACACACTCATATTGGCACAAACAGTTGAACATAATTGAAATTTTCTTGATTTATTATCTGACTAATAATTAAAATTAAAAAAAAAAGCTTCCTGTTAGTATTCAGTGTAGTGGAGCTAAATGTGCTGACATAAGACCAAGGGAACACAGACCCAGGCCTTGTTGCAAATGGATGAGGCTCAGCACTCATTAAATTAATTAAAATCTTGTTAATATTACAAATGAACGTGCACGTAAATGTGTGTGTTTTGTTTCTAGGAGTGTGTATGTGTCTACATGCTGGAGGGAGACTCGAGGCTGCTATCTGACGACCCACCACATGAACTGCAACTGGAGGGAAAGATCAGGTGTGTGCTGTTTGTGTGTGTGTGTCTCAATGCAGTACGCTGCAGATGTTTCGTCTCAGTGAATCACCGCTGTGCGCTGATTTGCTACAGCTTTGCTGAGGGCGGCGATGCCCAGAAAAGCAATAGAAAAAGGGTGAGATGAAGAGGGGAAACAGAGACGGCTGTTTTCTCTGTGTGAAAAGCAGGTGTCACCTGAATGAATATGAGCCGCTCAGCCCGAAATCACATCATCAACAGAGAGGAGTGTCACAGAGAGAGAGATCTCATCATTGAGAAGCAAGGTGGACCCTCTCCATCTCTTTTATCCTCTCATTTTTACCACATCTTACTTTCTTACTTTCTTCTTCCATGTCCCATCTCTATTGCTTTCTCATTAAAACTCTTGCTTTATCTCACTTTTCTCCCTCTTATTACACACCGCTCTCTGTCTCTCTGACAGCCTCTTTCCCACTGTTGTCATCTGCTATTTCACCTTCCCACCTCACTGCATCAGTCTGTGTTTGCCCTTTTTTTTCTGCTCTCAGCCCGCTCACTCCCTGAAGAGCAATGAAGCACTAAGCCGGCTGTGCTTCGGTCTTTCTACTCCCCCCACTCCCTCTCTTCGATGCTCCTCTTTATCTCTCACCTTCAATCCTTCTCCCCATGGAAGCGTCACAGGGCTAATAGCCGAGGTGACAGTGCCCGGGGTCCCACAGAGAGACATGGCGATCCTCTCCTCTCTTAAGTGCTCTCTGAAGCTCTACAACCCCGTGTGCGACCGCAACTGCTGCCCAGGCGCTCGCAAAAACCAACACTACATTATTGATGAAACTGTCTGTTTGTCAGACAAGAACCCTTTTCACAACAACTCATTGCCACACAAACATGGGATCACACACAAACATGCTTGTGCACACACAAGGACACAAGACACAGAGGCACAGACACACACATTCAAACCGGTGCACTCACACACATACACACACACACACGCACTTGCAAACGCATTTGTCAGTACTGCATGCAGGCAAGAGGTAGTAGGGATATTAAAAGAGCTACAGGGCACTTTGTTACTTTTCTCCCTCAAATTCACCTGCTTACATAAGCCTGTTATCAAGACCTCGGCATAGACACACACACACACACAAACACACACACACACAAACACACACACACACTCACAAACAAGCACAAACACCCACATAAACATACTCAATGAACCCATCTGAGAGGCAGAGGGCCACATTGTTTGAACCTCATTCCAGCCCACTTTCTAATACACAGCAGCCCATTAACTGGACCCGGACACACACAGACACACGAAGAAATGCACAAACAAGTTCAGCTAAGACATCTTCTGTGATTGTTTATCCTCTAAACTATGTGTTGTGTGCAAGATAACTGAAGTCTCTCAGCCAAAACAAGCTATTGTTAGAAGTATTGTAGTGGGAAGATGCACAACCCAAGGTTTAAAAAACACAGGAAACAGTGATACACAATGCAGTTGCACAACTGCTGCAATACAGTTTTAGTTGAAGGTTAGTTGCATTTCCATTGAACTTTTACCAATTTTGTGAAACTATTGTGTACTATTTACATTTAGCTTAACTGGCGGATCACTGACAGATTTGCAGATGATAAATTATGTATAACTATTGTTTTGACCACATTCAGTTCATATAATAATGTGTAATTTCCAGTCTCATACTTGCTACAACTACAAAAACACAACCAGCAGCACACCAAATCCACAGCAGGAAAATGTATTTATACATTATGTAGGTGACCAGCCAAGCATGCAACCTCTACCACAGCGCCTGCACACTGTGTTTTCCTTCAAAACAGTTTTATTTTTTTGAGCTATGCATGCAGAGGTACTGCAATTCCCCTCCAGAGTTTTATATCCTTAAATGCATGACTGAACAAACATATGGACAAAAAGAACACAGACTAATAACTGTTGCAGTCGAGCTTAAGGTTCATCTGCAAAACTGTCTAGAGAAAATAACTAAATACAATACAATAACTGCATACAGCATATCTCAAGAAAGACATAATGATTCAGAATTAGTCTCGTTTTTGCTCATCAACACACCATCAGCTGTTTGGAACTGACAAATGGAGTTCATGGTGCAGGTTCAGGCAGGAATATGATGTCATTAGCACCACCCAGATCAATTAAACATCAGCTGATTTCTACGAGTGCCAGCTACTCACCTACACACAGACATGACTGAACCTGAGTGGTCCATTTAAATCTCCATGTCCAAGTCTTTGCTTCTGCTGCCACTAACTGTTGCCATTGGCCACCACTGCACACGGTACTCCAGCTTTGACCTATATGTTATTATACATACAGTATATTGTCATATGTGCACATGAAATAACAGTAGTGTTCTTACTGCCCCTGGGTGTTTTTTTTTTATTGTTTTGTTTTCCATGCAGAGTATAAATTGGCTTCATGATCATGCAGGAAAGGTGCTTTGAACAAAGACATTAAACAAATGTCAACTGTATTTTTCCACAGTGGTAAACTACAATGAGAGTGTTTTTTGACTGAAGTAGACTATTCCCCAGTGAGCTGAAATAAATGGACATTTTTAAATCAATGCAACATGCAGACATTTGGCTGCAATGGTTGGAGGGGGTTTCAGAGCATGTAACCGAGACTGGGAGGACTACTGCTGTGCGTGTGTGTGTGTGTGTGTATGTGTGTGTGTGTGTGTAGCTGCTAGAGGGTAGAGCACATACATCATAAATTTACCTGTGTGCATGAGTGAAACTACTTTCCTTCATTTTGTCGTCTATTTCCATACTCATGCAAGTCTCAGTGTGTTTACTGAAGTGTGCAGTGACGCTGCCACACAAGTGTGTGTGTGTGCATGTGTGTGTGTGCGTGCGTGTGCGTGCGTGTGTGTGCATCTTTGGCAGTAGTCAGTCCAGAATAAACACTTCCTCGTCTCATATTTTAGCATAAGAAAGCTGCCGTCTGTATCGAATGTAACACATGCAGACACTCGCACCGCTGCCATCATCACACCTGGCTACACACCTGGCCAATACTTACACACAGACACACACACAAATGGCTGTATTGAGTTCATATAATTTCATATTAAAAAATAGGACTATTCGTACATTTTTCTCTGCTGGTTTTATGTGTCTGTTTTTGTAATGCTGGCGATTGTTTTTACGATTTTCTTCCAAATCCCCTCTTCCCCTTTGTCTCCCCAGTGTCTGTGAAACTGTCTCTCTCTGTTTCTCGCTCTGGCTAATGTGCTGTAGATAATGGTCTTTCTCAAACCTGAGAGAGTCAAGCTCAACTTGTATTTGCCTGTCATAGGAGTATCGTGGACCAGCTGAAGCGATGTCAGTGTGCCGGCCTTCCTCCATCTGAACTGCCAGAAAAATACAGAATCTGCCTCGCGGCACCGTTAGCAGCACACAGAAGAGGTGTGTGCCTGTGTGTGTGTGGTTGCATGTGTGTATGTTGAAGGGTGTAGCGAGGGCTTGAATGATGCTGGTGGACAGACAAATGGACCAACATCTGAGTGTGTGTGTGTGTGTGTGTGTGCGTGTGCGTGTGCATGTGTGTGTACACTTGTTTGAGGATGTGTGAGCGTGTGCTTGTGCATGTAGAGGAGCAGAGAGAACGTGGGAGGAAAAAAACAAACGAAAGGAGGTAAAGAGAGAAGTAGTGAACAAGAGATGATGATTGCCGAGGGAGAGGTATGGAGCTGTGTGGGCAACAAAATTGGACAAGAGACGAATGAAAGGTCTATGACGAGAAAAAAAAACATCCAAGGTTCAAATTGAGTAGAATGAATAGACTCTACATTCCTCTTCAAATTAACAATTTTTGTTTTTATCTAAAAGCAGAAATGAGAGCGTAACCTTGAGGGATGTAATCATAGAGAGATCATGCCTGACCGCTCTGCACTCTGCACTGTACGGATCAATAAATACCACTGAACATTCAACAATGATGCAAAAATAAGAGTTAGTTTGGTTCCAATGTGGCAAACACACCATCCTGCTTGTTTTCTTTTTCGGCTGCTGTTCACACACACAACAACACTCCATTATCGAATTTATTTTGTCCGTAAGGATCTGCTGTTGCAATCTGCTTTACATCGATGAGAATAGCAAATGAAAGAAAATGAAAGGAAGGAATAAACAATGTTATGCAAGGACATTTTGTTTATTTTTTGCCCATGTTCATTTCCCCTGCATATTTCTATTAGTATTAGAACATAGAGGAAGAACAAATAAGATTAAGAGCAAGACAAGGACATGGAAAGGAAAGGAAAGGAAAGGACAGATTTTGTTTTTTCTGAATTGATGCATTATGTATTATGAATACTTTCTTTCTTTCTTTCTTTCTTTCCTTCTTTCAGCTGTTGTTATTCCTATCTTGGACCAGGAACAGGACAAGGCTGTCGCTGTCTTACTGGTGAGTCCTTGCACATACAGAAGAGTGTCAATAAAGTAATGAACTGATGTAATGATTAAGGTGCTACATATGACATCATGGCCTTATATACATTTACCGTCAAACAACATGCAGAATATGGATTAGTTTTTCTTTACTTAACATATACAAATTAAATGAACCCCACAGAGACAACACAGCCTGCAAGAGTCAATGGTGTGGACTGATGTGTCTTTGTGTGTTGCAGGTGGGCTGTAATCCACTATCTGATCAGGATGAACTGCATCTGAAATTGCTGGAAAAACATGTAAGCTCTCGCTGTCTCTGTCAGTCTTGGTCATAAATGTGAAAAAAACAACAACTGAGCAACAATAGCTGACTCACTGGAAGAGGAACATCTTTCAGCACAAGGGCCATTACCATGGTATTTTACAGAAGGGGTAAAGCACAACCCATATGGAGGCAGAATCTTTGTCAATTATTTAAACACAACTAGACACATGGATAGCATCTAAAGGATGTTGCAGAACACGGGGTTACATAAACAGGAAAGGTCTTCACAGTCTCAAAACAACATCACCAAAACTGGTCCAGAATTTAAGGCAGAGGTGAATTTACAGTGAACTGCTGATACAGTGCAAAACTTTCTTATATGAAGTAAATATAAAATAGCTACAATAACTCTAATGATAACATTTTTTGACAATTTCTGATATTATGAATCCATTGGATTTCAAGCATGTCTCGCCATTGTTGCTCTATATATCTCTGTGATCACACAAACTCAGTAGGGAATCCTGTGTGAGACTGGTGCAACGTTAACTTCAATGGCCTTTCCTTTCATTTCTGTTGTTCTGGATGAATGAAAATAAAATGACATCAAACAGTATTTAGTCTTTAATGTCAGCTGACTCTGGAGCTTGTCTGTGTGTCTCTTCCTGCGTGACATCACAGGCCGCGGTGGCGTGTGTGCGAGTCCAGGCTGTTCAGACGTCCTACCAGAGGCCTCCCCTCAGCCCCTCACCCATACAGTCCCACAATGCACTGCTGCACCTCAATGTGTCAGAACAGGACTACTGCGAGCTGGACCGCAACATCCTGCAACTCTGCGGTAATGTCCGCACACACACACACATACACACTCATATACTCACACAAACACACACAGATAACATGTTTGATTAACAACATATGCAACATCACATTAAATACCTCCTACATCTCTCTTCTTTCTTCCTTCTGTCACATATATCTTATATTTCCTCCACCTCGCATAGACAAACACAAAACTCTGAGGCAAAAATAATCTCTCACACATGCATACACACACTGGTATATGAGAGGCGAGGTATGTTAATAGAGTAAGCCCATCTGGATAAAAAGCTCTATGAATTTAGATGGACTCTGTCACTTGCAAAAGGAATGTGTGACAGCTCCTGTGTGAAAACAGAACGCTTTGCAAAAACACTGTTTAAAATCTCATGCATAATGGAAGTGGACTCGCTAATGCCGTTCCTGCGCACATAAACATACATCAACATTGTTTACTCCCTGGTAATTGTCAACAAATATGAGCTGCCTTTAGTCTCCTCAGTTTTTTCTGGCCTTTCTGCTTCTCTTTCCAGCTCTTTCCTTCCGTCTTAGTCTGCAGTCCGGGCACCCCTCCATCCCTTGTCTTGTCTTCATTATTAGTCCCTCTGTTAGCTGGTTCCTGTTCACCCTTCCACGACCTGGCTGTCTCAATGCATCCCTCGCCGGATTGCTTTCTGTCCACTTGCGTACATGCTCTGCATTCCCCTCCTTCCTTAACGCCAATCTGCCCTTCCTCCTCCCTGGTTTTTACTCCCATCACTCCCTCACTCTCTCTCTCTCTCCATTTTCTCTTTCAGGTGAGCTCTATGACCTTGATGCAGCCTCTCTCCAGCTCAAAGTCATCAATTATGTAAGTGGCTGAGATCACTCATACCCTCCCACACACACATACACACAGTTGCAGACTTACAGCACATGCAAAACATGAAATCCTTCCCAGTGACTTTTTCGCCTTTTCCTGTCAGTACCCACACCACAAGCTTTTTATCCCACAATTACTTCATCATTCTCTACATAGTATGTGCCCCTCCGTATATATGACGTACTCTCCGTAAAAAGATGGGAAGCAGGGGGGAGAGGTGCGGAGATTGATTGCAGGGAAAGAGGAGCTTTGGATGAGTGGGAGGAAGGAGAGAGAAAGAGAAGATACCAGGCTTCAGTAATAGTATGTGCAGGAACATGAAAACAATTTAAATGTACGAAATTATTCACAGATAAAGAAAATATGAGAAAGAGGAGGATATAGGCCAAAAGAGTGGGAGGGAGCATTGAAGGTTATACTGCATCAAAAGCCCAAAGCGTCAGTCCATCAGGATGTGTGCACACACTTGTGATTATTTTCACACTGCAAACTTTGAACTTTTACATTGTTTTATTAACAGGAAATATATATACTTTGCATTCATCAGCTCCAGCTAACCAGTCGTGAAACCTTGCTGCTTTTCTTTGTATCTTGTGACAGTTAACTAAAATTTGATAATGAAAAGTTGCCACCCTCATGCTTGGATTAGATTTTTGGAGATTTAGATACACAAAATATATTTAATCTCTGGTAGATTATCACAAGGCCTCATTATTGTTTTATACAAAAACAAAAAGTCTGGGAATTTATCAGGGCTTGTTTTGATTATTAAATAACAGATAAGACTCTGTTTTTAATCATTAATGGTATGAGGAAATCAGATTTTACAATTATAATTTGCATCCTAAGCACTCAGTAATTTAAATGTTAATTGTTTTTCACCAAAGTTTTACTTTTTAGAGACTCTGGTGCATAATCAGCATGTTATTTTTGCCTCTTTTTCAGTTTTTCTTTCCCATTTTTCTCCTCATTTTCTAAAATGTCTTCTGTCAATATCAAAAGAATTTACTTTTAACTGCACTTTATTTTTAACAGTATATCTTTTGGGTGCAGGGGGGGAAACAGAATTGTGTGAAAATCAGTTCAAACCAATGTGGTCCTGTGGTCAAACAACACTGCTGCAGCAGTACAGCCTGAATGTAAAACCTCGGTCAGCCTTTGGTGCCTCCGAACCTTCTTTTGTAGTATTTTTCCTGCATTTGAAGGAAAGGGGAGGTTGAGGTGCTGCATGAGGCTGCAGGGGTTTGAAAATGTATTTTGAATCCTACATGATTTGTTTTGCCTGTTTATTGTTACGGTTGTAAAAGGGAGTGGCGGGTTGGGGGCAATGGGGGTGGGGGTGGGGGTGGGGGTAGGAAAAGCAGCAGGAGATTTTGCTTCTGAAGAATTGTCAGTTTGGTGGGAAGTGCTTGGGGCGGCTCTTATGGGATTAACAGTATTTGGGAAAAAGGGGGTGGAGGGATTTATTGTATGTGGGTGCAGCGACATGCTTTATGTGTATGAGTGTTTGTGCTGCATGTATATGTGAGTGCATGTTGAGTGCTTGCGCTGTGTGACTGAGGGCGAGCACGTTGGCAGTGGCTGGTGTTTATTCCTGTCCTGGTTGTTCTTCATCCAGCTCTGTGGATTACAGAGACTAATATTGTGTGAGGCAACGCTGCTCTTAGGTATAACTGTGTGTGGGTGTGTGAACATCTATGTATGCTCATGTATATGCCTGTGTACCTACAGTATTTGTGTCAGCGTGTATGAAGGTGTGTGTGTGTGTGTGTGTGTGTGTGTGTGTGTGTGTGTGTGTGTGTGTGTGTGTGTGTGTGTGTGTGTTTGCACCTCAGAGTGTGTTTCAGACTATTAATGTGAATGAAATGTTTCCCATCACAGACCGCAGCAGGATATTGGTTGCAACTCTGCAGGTCTTACAGAGCATGGCAGCAGAGATGTTCACTGCAGAGACACTGACTCATTTATACACACACAGACACCTAAATGTGACCTTGTCTTGTTTGTGGAGAGATTTTCAGCATTCCGGTTCAAAGGAAAACCTCGGCATGATAATGTATTTTATGTTATTTTATAAGGTATGAATGTTACGATGAGACGATCACTGATTAACTACAAGTTTTCATGAGTGAAATGTGAAGAATTGAAGATTGTTGTGAAAAATGAGCCTAGGTATACAAACGTACTTATCAAGTCATATTAGTTGGAATATGTATGAATAAGTATATAAATGTAAAGCTGTTAACTGGAAAAGAAAATAACTGTACATCCATCTTATAAAATCATTGTTCATTGCAGACTTGCATTTAGAAACCAGTTCAATAAATCCTCTCACTCACACTATTTTAGTTGTGATAAAACTCTAGATTGATTCCAGATGTTATACTAAATATTTAGTTAGTATTTTCTGCGAATAATAGAAACATATATCACCCTTGTAGTTTGAAAAGTGCCGCATAAATAAAGATCATTATTATTATTATTACTACTTGTAAGTCTTAATCCTCAATTTGATGCTACTGCAAGACAACAAAGATAATACTGAATTCTTGCCCCACCCTAGCTCCAGGCATTTTCCATTGCCCACTGATTTCTAATTTCATCTCCACACCGAGGCTACGCTCCAAAGAATCTTAAATTGAGGCTTTAAAAACAATCTGACCGAGTCTGACAGAGAGATTTTTGTGATTATATTTCAGGACTGATGTTGTGTTTGTGCTCTCCTTCAGCTGCAGCAGCAGACTCGGTCGCAGTGTTGTTGTCTGCTGCTGGTGTCCGAGGACAACCACCAGCTGTTTTGCCAGGTACAAACACACACACATACACCCACAACCCTTAAAGTCTAAACCCTCAAACAAAGTTGTGAGGACCTGCCAAAATGTCACGTTCCATAAATGTGACTCCCAAGGTCTCACAAAGATAGAAGTACAAGTACACAAACACACACATACTCACAAAAAACATTCTCTCCACATCTTTATCACGCTCATACACATTTGTTCTCATAATCTCTCTTTGAAATACCGCACAAAAACAACACACACAAATACTATAATTGTCTCACACACATGGTCTCTTCATCTCTCTCAGTCTCCCCTGCCACACACACACACACACGCACACAAGCACACATACACAGAGAGAGAAGAGAGAGAGAGAGAGACATCTACCATTTTAGCAATGACTCATTCACTAAAGAGTAATTTTGACATTAACATTTGAATAAGCAGTGACCTTTGACCTTTGTGACCTTTAGGTTGTTGGAGACAAAGTCCTGGAAGAGGAAATCAGCTTCCCGGTGAGGCAAAAAACAATAATAACAATAATTTATTCATAATAAATAAATATTCATTTGTTTATTTCGTCTTTTCATTTATTTTCCAGTTTGTGTTCATTCTTGCCTTCAGTCAGTCAGTCACTCATTCCCTTGTGTGTGTGTTTTTTTTTCTCACACTGGGGGCCATGAGGTGGTCTAGTACACTCAGGTGTATTCAGAAGGATTTGTTGCAGTTTTTAACAAGCATACTTTTGATGCCAGTGCAGTAACCCTTGTTGTAGGTTTCTTTGAATGACACGATAGAACAAACCTCCCACATGTAATCTCTTATAATCCCTGGCAGTGGTTATAATTAAGAAAATTTGGGCAGTAGAAGTAATCATTTCCTTTGGGTTGCTTTAAGTCTCCTGTCCCTGGTTGTGGTGCAGACGTAGCATTTTTACCAGGGTAATGATGTGTGAAATCTTGATAATACTTGATGTAGCGATATATTCAGACACAAAAAAAACACCTCCTTGATGGGCAATTTGTGCTAATTTAAGAAGGGAGGTAACAGACTTCCCTCAGAATAAACATCCTTTATATATTTTACCCCTATAAAAATCTCCAGGCACTCTTTCAACAGTTCTCCTTTCTTCCTGTCTCTCACCCTCATTATTCTGTTTTTCTTTACCTCCCCACCCTTTTCACTCACCCTGTCTTTATGTCTCTCCTTTTCTCTCGTCTGTTCAGCTGATGTTTGGACGTTTCGGTCAGGTCGTCGAGAAGAAGAAGTCAATTACTCTTCAGGACATCAGTGCTGTAAGAATCCATCTATCTATCTATCTATCTATCTATCTATATATCTATATATCTATCAATCCAATCTTTGCGCCTCTCTTCCTCTCAGGAGGAGCGTAGGCAGCTGTCCAGTATGTTAGGCTGTGAGATCTCCTCCATGCTCTGTGTCCCTGTGGTCAGCAGGGCCACTGGTCAGGTGGTGGCTCTAGCATGCGCCTTCAACAAGCAGGGTGGCCAGAGGTATGTACATGTGAAAGACTGTGTTCATACTGTAAGCTATCATTAACCTTTTTTTCCCCTTTTTGGTTATGTCCTGTTTTTTTCCCTCTCTTTAATGATAAGGTCACAGTAAAACCTCAGAGTTCAAGAAACACTCACTGAAATCCTGTTTTGAACATGCTAGCTGTTCAGAAATCACTGTGACTCAGTCACTGGTGGCTTATTGCTGGAGCATATTTAAAATGCTGGATTGTCAGACTGAAGATGCTTTGGCTTTTCCTAAATCCTGAAGCGCTGACTCATGGAAGATACAAAGATTTATCTGACAGCGGCTTACAGTAATGTTGGGATGGGTCGCCTGATTGGTTGAGCTCAGAACAGCTCCGATTTGTTGTGTTTGTAGCAGTGGAGAGTGTGCTGCTGTTTCCACTGAAATCTGCTACTAACCAGCAGAACATGCTGCAAGCCCCTGATGAATGGATACCATCACTTTGGAGCCAGTGTGTGTGTGTGTGTGTGTGTGTGTGTGTGTGTGTGTGTGTGTGTGTGTGTGTGTGCGCCCATACAGATGGCTATGTGATGATCTAGAGTCAGGTCATGAGTCTAACAGCAGCGGATGAATTGGTTGCTGGGTTTGGCACCAAGTCTTGGCTTTTGTTTGTGTGTGTATGTGTGCGTGCGTGTGTGCGTGCGTGTGTGCGTGCGTGTGTGCGTGCGCGTGCGTGCGCGTGCGTGCTGCTAGGAGCTGCACTATCTGCTGAATACAGAAGTCTGTAAAAACTGTGTGTCTGTGTTTGCTTAAGAAACATTTGGGAAGAAAGATTGTTTTAAATTATTTGTATTAATTTTATATTACATGTCATCTTCTGCTGACATTTTAATTTTAAATGTCTTGTTATAATCCATCTTTCTTTCTCCCTCTCCTTGTCCAGCAACATGTCTTGATTTATGTTTAGATTAGCGTATTTTATCTATCTTTTTTATCTCTTCACACACACCTCACGCACTCACACACATGCATGCTCTCACATACAATCCCTCTCCCTTGCATGCTCTCTCTCTCTCCTCTCTGAAGACTCAGATAGATAGAGAGGGGTTCATGTCCTATAATTTCTCCCTCTGCCAGTGGCACTGATGACAGAGCTGGCATCTCATTACCATGGTAACAGCAGCAGGATTATGGTCACAACGGCGCATAAAATGAGATAAATCTATCCTATGCTTCCAGCTCAGTCATCCAGATTTTAGTAGAGACATATATCTTAAAGACACATCCCCGTCTCACACAAATGGCATATTCATATGCAGAGTTTGCTTGTACTTCTCTCTGCCTGGCCTCAAAAAAGTGTGATGTAACCTCTTACCCAAGGTCACAGGTGCATGAAAATGTATCGGGATACCAGGTCCATAACTCAGTTTTAGTGCCAGCAGATGAGATTGTAACACACAACACACTCCATCACAAACATAACTGAATTTTGTTATATGCACAGAGCAGGTTGAGAATGCACAGTATGGCAAAGAATGCTGATCATATAAACCTGCATCCTAAGCGGCAGTATAAGAAGTTTATATACTGTATAATTACTGCAACCAACTCCATGGCAGTGTCACATAAGACCAAACAGAGTACACACATTATTAGTCACGACCTTTTTCATAAACACCAGATCTGTTGTAGAAATTGTTGTGTGCTTCTGGTCTTTGAAAATGGACTCCTGCTGGTCTTCATTCTAGCTGCAGGAATAATGGAGCTTTATTTTCTATCGTGACAGAAAAAAATTATTCTACAGCCTGACTCACAAGACTGAAGCCTACTCTTTATTATCTCTCCTGAATGTCAGCCATAAAGGATTTGTACCTCTTGTGGGAAAGTGAACTTAATCGCCCTTAAACTGAGATTCCCTGGCCATTTCCGAGCTCGGTACAAATACTGCCTTCTTTGCTAGGATTCCTGGGAGTCTAAGCTCAGGGCAAGAAAGCTGCGGAAATGTTCACTGCTCCTGACTTCATCACAATAATGTGTCACTGCCCTCTGTAGGCAAAGAGAAGTAACTGCAGGCAATTACGAGCATCTCTGTGGTCGCTGCAGATAATTTCATTTTTCTGATTAATGCTGTTAAGTTCACACATCATTTAATTTTAAAGGAGAGTGACAGCCGCATTCAGTACTTGCAGGAAATCAGAGATTGGTTCAGTTTACGTCATTCCCAGTCATTCAGTCATACACTATTAGAGTACATTTTCTTAAATTCAGTCTTACATAGCTGTGATTCTTTCTTCATCTGTGTTTTTATTTCATAATTATTCCATTAATTCATTCATTGATCTATAAAATGCAGTGGTAGAAGACGCACTGAGAGCAAAAAGGGTTATTATTTCCCTCTGAAATGTAGTGGAGCAGAGGTAGAGATGATTAAATTTTTTTTAATGGTGAAAAATTACTTCCAAAGCCCACAATGATGTCTTGTTTGCCAAAACTTAAAGGAGATAGAACCACAGAATGATTGTTCTATGACTGTAAAAAAAGTTAACCCATTCACTGAAGAAATAAATAAATAAATAAATTACAGTTTCAACTCTCTTAAATGTTTTTGAAATGAAATGTACTACTGTAATAGCAACACAAGATGACACACAATATGTATAATACGAATATCTGGTGTGTGTGTGTGTGTGTGTGTGTGTGTGTGTGTGTGTGTGTGTGTGCGCGCACGTCCTCAAACACAGACACACGGAGGCAGATGAGCATGCCATCCAGCACTGTTTCTGCTACACTTCAACGGTCCTCACTTCAACTTTGGCCTTCCAGAAAGAACAGAAACTCAAAGTGGAGTGCCAGGTACTGCACATGCCCGCTCACCCAGTCACTCACTCACACACACACACTGTACGCATACATAAATATACATGAAGCTGCCTTTTTAAACAGCTTTTGGTGTCCACTGTTTCACCACATAGGCACTCTTGCAAGTGGCCAAGAATCTCTTCACACACTTGGGTAAGTTTTCCCTCCTCTGTCTGTCTGTCTCTGTCACTCTCTGTCCGTCTCTGTGAAGGAAGAACGTTGTAGGACAATTTGTGTTAATGGCTGATATTTGAGTGGTCACCTAATGAAACGAATGACACATGTAATTGAATGAGATATTACCGTCCCTAAAGGTGATTACACCCTGGATCATAACCATAAAATCAAAAGGGTATTAAAGGCACCCCCCACCCCCCCATATCCAATAATTACACCAAGGCATTTAGATTCTTATCTAACAGTGAGCACCAACAGTAGAATAAGTCACTGATGATTCATCATGATTGCTGCTACAAAAAAATTGATCCACTGGTAGAGCAAATTGCCTGTCACTGTACCGAACCGTTGATTACAAAAGCTCTTATCAGCTTGTACAGCTGATCCACCGGTACTCACGGTGTAATCTGTGTTTCTGTCTATCTGGGCTTTCTTTTCATTTCCTCTCTTTTCCTTTTATTTCCTCGCTCACCCTCTTCTTCTCTCTCTCTCTCTAATTTTTTCAGATGACGTGTCAGTACTGTTACAGGAAATTATAGTGGAGGCCAGGAACCTCAGTGATGCAGAGATGTAAGCCCTCTGATTCATCTTCAAAGGGATGCTTCAGTGTGTGTGTGTGTGTTGTGTGTGTGTGTGTGTGTGTGTGTGTGTGCGTGCGTGCGTGAAAGAGAGAGCAGTGTGTGCGTATAGAGTAGATGTCTTTATCTCCATTTGCAAAAGGCTATCTTGGCAATTTGTTATTAACCAACTCGCCACATTGATGAAATGAGATAAAAACCCTATTTTCTCCGTTACCCCTCTGACTCTGTCACTCTCTGTTCCTCCAGCTGTTCCGTGTTCCTGCTGGATCGTGTCAGTCATGAGCTGGTGGCGAAGGTGTTTGACGGGGGCGTGGTTAGTGATGAAGAGGTACAACATGCAGCTTGGGCACCATGATCACACGTCATCCCTTTTGCTCTCTCCACACGTTCCCTCTCTGTCTCTGGTGTCAACCATCAAATAAATGCATCAATTGCATGTGTGTGTGTGTGTGTGTGTGTGTGTGTGTGTGTGTGTGTGTGTGTGTGTGTGTGTGTGTGCGTGTGTGTGTGAGTGCAGAATGAGTTTCGTATCCCAGCAGATCAGGGTATCGCAGGCCACGTGGCAACCACTGGTCAGATCCTAAACATTAAAGACGCCTACTCCCATCCTCTCTTCTACCGAGGCGTGGACGACAGCACCGGCTTCAAGACTCGCAACATCCTCTGTTTCCCCATCAAAGACGAAAACAATGGTAAGTTGTTTACAGTAAATTCAACATATGCACACACGAACAACAGTTTGTGAAAAGTGAAAAAATGCAAACAATAAAATAGATAAAAGACAATTAAAACATTTATAACAAGAAAAACATGGTTACACTTTATGTACGCCTACAGAAAGTTTACAGAATATTTGTTACGTTTAATTCATCTTTATTGAACAGTCTAATGTTCAACAATGTAGGCACAAATACTCACCTAACATTTAGTAAACAATTCAATGGTTAGGTTTAGCGTGAGTCTAATACTGCACTAATCTATAGTCCGCTGTTGACATTTCTTTACACTGTCAGATTTAGTTTTATTACATTATTGGTAGAAACTATTTTAAAAACCAAGCTACATTTCCACACAGGTGCTCCCTCAGAATAGCACGAAGAGTTGTTACATCACATTCTTGTGCCTAAATGACGGTTGCGTCTCCAAAGTGCATAAAGTGCACTTTAGAAGCCGTCTTCAGTCTGTTCCATACTTAGAAATTACAGAAAACTCAGACTTTGATGGCGCTACTTCTTGCTGTATCCAAGCAGAGAAACTTTAGATCCTGTGTGATTTGTCTCCATCTAAAAAACTGTCTGACGCTCAGATTAAGAGTTGAAAATCAGATCTTTTTATGTGCGATTAGGCTCAGCTCCAGTGTGAAATTAATTTAGGTTAGCAGATTCAACGTCTGTTCTGCACCTCGGACTGTTGCATCTTGTGCCTCATTTTCTCATCCTTGACTCTCATCTACCACTTTCCATTTTATCATCACCAACTTCCTCTCCCTGCATCCATCCATTTCTGCATCCATCACTCCTTTCTATCCTCCACTCACCCCCCCTCAACGGCCCACCCTCCTTTTCTCACGCTTTTCCTCTCTCTCTCTCTCTCTTTACTTCTGTCCACCTCAACTTTCTTTAAATCGTTCTTCCTCTAGAGGTGATCGGGGTGGCTGAGTTGGTGAATAAAATGAATGGGCCGTGGTTCAACCGTTTCGATGAGGATCTGGCCACAGCTTTCTCCATCTACTGTGGTATTAGCATTGCCCATGTAAGTCTTCTCTCCCACTGAAAGAAAGTCTTGGGAACGGATTCTCTATAACCTTTACATCTTCTGGTTCAGTATGTTGAATAGCCACTGAAAGGCAAGCCATTAAATTGTTCCTGGTATATTTATATTTGTCCACTTGTATGGTTCCATATGAAGAAAGAAAGAAGCCAAGCTATAAACCAAGCGTATTAAACATGAAGTAAATAAACTCCCCAACAGCTAGAGAAACATTATCAGTTGCAAATTAATTAACAGCTTCTAACACTTATTATCGTTGTTAGCGGCAGCCGCAATGAAAAAGTATGAAACAATATAACATTAAGATGTAGCATTTTTGCAGCCACACATTCATCTTCATACAAGCTGGCCATTGTAAACAATCCTCACCTTGATTTTAAAAAACAGCTCATAATATAAATGTACTGTATAACAGTTTCATCTCTGCAACCTCCATGCAGCTTTATAATCATGAACTAAATCTAAGTGCACAGAGAGGAGTAACAGAAAGTGCACACAGCGTATCGATCATTAGGAGTCTCTTACCCCTTAAAGCAGTGCGGTAGATCTGTTGTTAGTGCTGCCAGAAAGATCGAACGGGATCAGTTCAGTGGGAGTGAAATGCTCGGTCAAGGCGGAGAAGAGCAAAGTCTCGAGGGAAATTTAAAGAGATTGGGTCTGTGATGGGACTGAGTGGCTTTTATGGTGTAGTTCATATGCATTGTATGACTGCCGCAAACCCATTAACACACATTCAGCCGAACTTCTGCATGTTGAAGAAGACAGCGAGGACTTGGACGCTTGTGACGATAATGATGGTCATAGACAGGAGAGCTAGGGGGCTGCGCTGTAGTTGTGTTGTTGATTGCGATGATTTTGAGATCGATTTCTAAACACACAACATTTATAGTCGTCTTAAATTTTGCTTTAAAGCAGTTTTTTTTTTTTAAATGTGATGATAAAACTTGTCTCTCTTTATTGTGGTACCTTTCGGCTCTTACCAGAACACAGTGGAAACATTGATTAAAATTGATTCACTCTGTGTAAATGGATTGATTTCTCTTGCCTCTAACAATGCCTCAGGCAGTCATGCAATTCATTTGAGTTTAATGGATTTAAAAAGGAATTAAATCAATAATTGACTGGTATAGTTTCTTAACTGTTGATTACATGTTTACAACTAATTTCACATGATGTTCCATAAGAAAGGCATAATAATGCAGACTGCCTTAAAGCAGAGAGACCAAGATGAAGGAGGAAAGGAGGGAGGGAGGGAAAGAAAGAAAGAAAGATAGAAAGAAAGAAAGAAAGAAAGAAGTACAGCTGTGATGATATTTAATTCAGCATTTCCAATTCACCTTCACATGAAGTAGCTTCTGACCTTTGAATGACTGCAGGTACTCGATAGTTTATCTACAAACTATAAAGATATTTGATTGGAAAAATAATTGCCTTCTAGGCAGCTCATCAATCATTTAAACATGACCAAATGCATTATTTATTGATGCTCACTCTGTATCATGGTGTACATTATGCTGTGGGTTGTAAAAAGCAGTTCCCTCATGTGCTGAAATGTAAGCGGCATTCAGTTGTTAATCATAAATCTCTGGTTTGCTATTTGAAGATGGACACACGCACACACACACACACACAAACACACACACACGCACACACGCACACACACACACACTTAGAAACATTTGCCCAAGTAGATTAACATGAAAGGCAAAAATGGGCTCAGCCGGATGATCTATAATCAGTAGGAGACAAAGTTTGCGTATAGTGCTGGGGTAAATTCCAATTTCCTGATGATATTATTAGAAAACGTTTGACTTTACTTTCAAATCAGGCTATTTTGGACCCAGTTTATTTTTGCGAATATATGAAAATAATGAAAACATTTTTAGATTACATTCATTAAGTTCCTTTCCTCTACCACTGTACATCATATTGTAGCCAGGTTACTGTGTTGTTGTACTGTTTGTTATAGTGTTACTATAACCTGGTGTCTGTTTCTCTAGTCTCTGCTCTACAAGAGGGTCCATGAAGCTCAGTTCAGGTCCCACCTGGCCAATGAAATGATGATGTACCACATGAAGGTAAAATCACCTCGACGCGTCTCACTCACTCTCCCACACAGGCGCAGTGGTATTCTCTGACACAGTCAATATCGTTTACTCAGTATGATTCAGTGTGTGTATGTTGCAGGTTTCAGAGGAAGAGGTGACTAAGCTGCTGGTGACGGGGATTGATCCAGTGAAGGAGATCCACCCCTGCTTCGCCGAGTTCACATACACCCCTCGCTCCCTTCTGGATGACACCACACCCATGGTGAGGAGCAGAGGTTGACAGGAAAAGGGAGAGGAGAGAGAGATGGGGAGAGATGAGATGAGGCAGAAACAAGGAAAGAAAGCTGATGTAACCTCTCCTGTTGTGTGTGTGTCTGCAGTGCGTCCTCAGCATGTTTGAAGATATGGGTTTCATCAACACATACAAGATTGACCTGCACACGCTCGCCAGGTCTGAAAGCACCATCAATTCATGTACTGAATATAGGAGCCTGTGTGTATGTGTGTGTCCTCCAATTACTTTAAGTAGTCTGCATTGATAAATTGAATGCACGTCCAGTCTGTTTTTGGTTGTCACTGCTTTTAGAGTGTCTTGTATCAGGGATTTTTCAAATATTTATTGACCCTGTCAATCAACTGTGAGACCTGATACGCAGTGTCTTTATACTACATTTATCACTGGCAACATGCTGAGATGCAGACCATAATTTAACTGCTGCTTTGGTGTCAGGTTCTGCCTGATGGTGAAGAAAGGCTACAGAGACCCTCCCTACCACAACTGGATGCACGCCTTCTCCGTCTCACACTTCTGCTACCTGCTCTACAAAAACCTAGGGCTGTCCAACTACCTCGAGTGAGTGTGCCAATCTTAAACACTCTAGAAATGTAATCTCACCATTGTTTATGTCGCTAAAATGATCCCACCTTGCCCGATGTCTTCTCTTTTTAGGGATATAGAGATTTTAGCGCTCTTTGTCTCCTGTATGTGCCATGACCTGGACCACCGTGGCACTAACAATTCTTTCCAAGTCGCCTCGGTGAGCGCACAAATGATGTTTCTGTTTTACTAGAGTTCATACGATGAAGTGTCGGGAGTGATACAAAGTGGAAAGAAAAGGAAGTGCATGGCATTGAATAAGAACATTAATCCTCCCAAGCACGTAGAGTGCAGTAGAGCAACACTTCACCAGCACTTTAAAAATGCAGACAAAAAAATTGACTTTTAGATGAAGCACATCAATAAGAGCCAGGCTCTGGGTGTTTTTCTGTAATATCAGTACGTGGTTGTGTATCTGCATTTGCGAAAGTGCCCCACTGAGACACTAGATGTCATTGTGATTAGGAGCATGTTGCTCTGTTCCACTCTAATCATGCATAAACCTTCAGCACCGAAATGACACACACACATATTATCAACTGTCATTATGCAGCGTAGGTCACTCATTATTTTATCAGAGCTTTATCAGCTCTTTTATGATTTATATTTCAAACCTCATGTTCAAGCTGACAAGCATGTTTAAAAAGAAGTCAGTGTATTTTATTGAGGGATTATGATTCATTTGAGTCAATACAGCGTGTACACTGAAGGGATTGTGTTTCATTTGTCTTTCTTTTTCTATTTTCAGCAATCTGTGTTGGCTGCTCTCTACAGCTCCGAGGGATCCGTGATGGAGGTAAACTCACAACCATTGAATTACATTGCTCACTGGTTATACTGGTTTGTTCTTTCATAGTTAATAATCCTCAGTCTCTGAGAAATACTAACATTGTTGTGTTCCAGTGTGACATCTAGTGGTCAAAATCAAACTTGAATTCTTTGTAGCAGTGGGAGGCATGCATATTGGTTCCACATTACTTCAGAAGCAACCATTTTCCCATCATGCTTTTTTTTTTTTTTTTTGCCACGACAGAGACATCACTTCGCCCAGGCCATTGCCATTCTGAACACTCATGGCTGCAACATCTTTGAGAAGTTCTCCAGGAAGGTGAGATATAAAATCTAACATTCACACAATACAAATGTCTCTCTCTCTCTCTCATTTAGATTCCACATTCAGCTGTCACTGTGTGTGAAAGCTTAAGTTGTTTTTGATGTGTTTTTAGGACTACCAGCGCATGCTGGATTTGATGAGAGACATCATTCTGGCGACAGACCTGGCTCACCACCTTCGCATTTTCAAGGACTTACAGAAGATGGCTGATGGTACGCCACAATAGTTCAGTATGCACAGCCACACCTTTGCTTTTTACTCACAGCCACACACAGCAAAGGGAGGCTTTGTTCAGATGCATGGTCCAGAGTGGTGACGCTAAAGCAGTGTTTTTACTTTTTCTTTCACAAAAAAAACATATTTATCATATCATATAAATGATATTTGAATATTATTAAATATTAGAAATATATTTTTCTTGATTTGTGATTGACTGATTGGTGATGAATCACAAGTAAACCCATATAACTTAGGTTCATTCTTTACCTAAATAATCACTGATAAATATATAAATTGTGAAATTTTTAACCCATTTCTTCTGCAGCGTGGCTCCCCCTTGGCACCACACAAAAGGCACATTCTGACTCTATACTTTCATTACACATCTTATTTTGCAGAGATCTGGACTCAAACTTGCAGCATTCATCACTGACATTCTTAAAAATTCTCAACAATTTACCCTTTTGAGGAGGCAGTTGCTTACTGCACTCTTATGTAATATAATTGGCTGTAACCTCCTGGCCAGTGGTTTGTTACGCCTGAATGCAGCCAATTATAAGGCATCCTGAGTGGATGGCTCCTCAGTGGAATCCATTTTTAGTTGTTAAAGCAATTCAAGGACATTAAAAACCTCAGAATGAGTTAGCAACCTCCTCACACCACAGACTGTGTAACTTGTCAATCATGTGGCTGAAATAGTTTAACTAAACAAGGAGTGAAGATATAAAGAGTCAAAGTTACATTTAAACATCTCTTAACAAATATACAAAATGTCCTTACCTAACATCTCAATGAGGTTGTTGAGCATCATAATCTAAAAATACATAGTAGCTGGATATTTTGAGTACGGGACACTAAAATGCAATGCGTTTCAAAAAATTGTTATTAATAAGTTAAATGTTTCAATCTGAATTTTTACTGTGGTTTACCATTTTTCATATCTGTGCGTTTCAGACGGATACAATCCAAAAAGCCGAACCCACCGCTCCATGCTGCTGTGCCTGTTGATGACGTCATGTGACCTGTCAGACCAAACCAAGGGCTGGAAAACCACACGCAAGATTGCTGTCAGTTCGAGTCCATACCTGTGTCTGTGTCAAAATGTGTTTCATTTTTAAAACACTGACTTGATGATTTGGCAAATACATTCATTTATCAAAACATTAGGGGATGCCAGGTTTAACTTTAAGAAATTACATAACAATATATGAATCATCACCCACAGATATTTTTGTCATACTCCTGCAAATGGCCTCGATATGAGGTTCTACACCTTTATACTGTAGTATATTCAATTGTGCAAATGTGTCCCATGATGAACAATTATTCAAGTAATTTGAACAATTATTAATAATAATACTCAGTAATTAGTGTGGTGCAAGTTGCAGAAGTGTAGTCTCGGAAGTAGTAGTGGCAATTAAAGTGGTCTAATACACTTTTGACATTTAAAAACAGCTTGTTCCACAAATTCCAAAAATGTTTGACGTGATGTAGAAACTGGACATTAACATACTGTCTCTTTTAGACGACATGCAGTAGACTATACAGTAAAACGAACTCATTTCTAGGACGATCAAGATAATGAAATGCAAAGCTGTACAGTAGAAAGCATTTCAGTCTATATTCCATGATATTCTATCATGTGAAACTGCACTCCACTTTAGGATTATGTTTAATCTTGGTCTGCCCCCTTTTTCAACACCAACACCCTGACCCTTGTCCTAAATCCAGCACCCTAAATCTCCAAATACCGGACACCTAGAGCAAATGCACTGTAATCCTTGCTCCCAAAAACTGAAAATGCATTTCTGTTTAATTCAGGGGAGGAAATTATTCTACAATGTCTGGTTTGTACTGGTCTCAGTTGGTACATTATTTTCTCATGGGCCATAATATGCATGAGGATTAATGAAAAACAGCAATCACACCAAAATTGTAATAAAGGGCGCTGGTACTTTATCTTGGATAATCCAGTTACAGTAATGTTTGCAAATATGGGAAATTCTCTCCTAAAGCTACAAGCCCAGACTGCGATACACCAGGTTTCCATTAGATATTGTATTATTGTATTGTATGTTACATTACATAGTACCTTGAAATATCCCATTTTAAATTTCAAAATTGCTTATGTACATGTTTAAGTTGAATGTAAAATGTAAAATTGAGTGTTGGTCTTTCTCAAAAAAAATGCCAGTAGAGATTAGAGTTGAGGTTATACTTCACTCAATAAGGAAATATCAAGTGGAGTCAGTTTATATTCAACATTATATGAATGGAAGCTGTATTTTAAGAGGAACTCAATCTGTGTCACTATGAATATGAACCCGTATGAACAATAACAGATGTTTGCCTCTGTGTCCACAGGAGCTGATTTATAAAGAGTTCTTCTCTCAAGGAGATCTGGTATGTGTCAGTGAACTCTGACTGTTAAATGACATGTGAAATGATTTAGCGAGTGGCTAAAGTGTGTGTCATTTTACACAATGGTCAGCTCATTATTCATGTCTGTCTGTACTGTGTGTGCGTGTGTGTGCAGGAAAAAGCCATGGGGAACAGGCCGAGTGAGATGATGGACAGAGAAAAAGCATACATCCCAGAACTACAGATAAGCTTCATGGAACATATCGCCATGCCCATCTACAAGTGCGTACAAAAAAACTAAAACATCACATCCTTCCTAGCCAGATCGCTTTAGGCATATATCACTTTGTCTCAGCATTAGGACTGACCTTGGTCCCCACATTACAAGTATTGAACACTGGGTGAGAAATATAATTTTGAATATTGCTTCCAAGCAGAAAATAGTAATCAGAAATCTCTTCCCTGTATGTAAACTGAATTTAGATTTTGTACAGTATATTTTTAATATTTGTTTTTAATGTGAAAGGAGTCACTCTTATGGACAAGTTTCCCTCAGCTTCCTGGAGCGTTTTGGTGTCTCTGCCCCCAAGAGGCCAAATAAGCCATGATTGCAGGTGTCGTGTAAAAAAAAAGATACCATATAACACAGTTAAAAAGAGGACATGCAAGAATATAAGCACTCAAAAGAATTTGTTATTAAATGATCGTTTATACCTTTTAGTTTGGGACTAATATACATTACTCATGTGGAAGCCTCTCTTCACAGAGTCTTACAATAACAAACAGCTCATGTGCCACTGCTGTCTTCTGTCCTTCCAGGCTGCTATCTGAACTGCTTCCTGGGGCCACTGAGCTGTACGAGAGAGTGGCGGCAAATCGGGAGCAGTGGACCAAAGTGTCCCACAAGTTCACCATCCGTGGGTTGCCTAGCAACAACAGCCTAGACTTCCTGGACCAGGAATATGAGCTGCTGCAGTCCCAGGGTGCATTCGGGAGCGACGACCACTGCCTCAACGGTTGCCTTGACGATGCAGAGGGAGGGAGGGGTCAGTGACGACAGCGGGCTGCCGACGATTTCCTGAAATTTTCTGTGGTCCAATAAGAGGCCGAGGATTCCTTTTTAGCGACCTAAGAGGGAGGGGTCTCGCTACTGTCAATCACTTAGATGCTTAGCAAGCCATGCAGATTGGACAGGACAAAGTTTCAAACCAGTTGAATCAGACAAGTGATTTGAAACAAGTGGATCCATCTGAGCTGGTTCAGTGATTAGATGCTACTTGTTGCTTGTGTCTCCAGTTCAGGAAAGCAGAGGGTGGTGACTTTATATTTTTTCAGCAGCTCTACTGGAAAAATAAGTTTTTACCACAAGTTAATTCATACAGTACTGATCCTGATTAAGATTGTAAAAACACACACACACACTGACACACGTATGTACATGCACATAACATTTAGACACACAAGACAGAGAAAAAACAAGTCATTGTTATGGAAAAAGACTACTTCAACATGTAACAGTGAGATAAAGTGCTATACTTTCTGTAAAATGTTTCATAATAGCTTATATTGATTTAAATGGCTCAGCTTTGTTCACACACAAGCAGCTGCCATACTGTAGTCCCTCACCTGATGCTTATGAATGCATGCTGTATGGACACCTCATGTATTATTCCTTTTATCTCGGTCAGTGTTGATTTCTCCATGGTTAAGAAATTAATGCAGTCCATTTTTATACCACCAGAACAGATTTTTCTATTCAGCTCTTCGAAGTATATTTAATTAATTCATGATCATGAAGTTGCACAAGGGAGATTTGTTCATTTGCTTTGACAACATTTAAACCCTCATGTGTACTGATTCACTTTTCCTCATTTTTTTGGGTTGCTTAAGGGACAATTTGACAATCACTGATCATTCACAGAGTCACAGATCCCTCGCCATGACACCTCGCTCCACACATAAAACATTGAAAACACATGCCCTGTGCATATTATTTGGATGCCACTGCATCAGGTATGCATTTACACCTCAACACAAAAGATACCTAATTTTAAACCCACCCTCATTTTTCTCAGCATCATGTGCACTCCCATGCACCTTTTAGACTTTGTTTTATTTTTTTTAGTTTACGGATCTCCTCATTAAACCACTTTAGATAGAGAGCAACCGAAGCCCTTTAAAAGATCCATCTCATCTGTTAGTGTAAATGTGCCAGAGTAGAGTGTGTTATATGGAGTGTGTCATTGGGTGTGTCATATGGATCTGCCTTATTGCGCATCTTTGCTGCCTTTCTTAGAGCTTTTAATATATGAAAATTGAAATAAAGCGTCTGTTTAGTATGTATGTTGTATATTTGTTATAGACATAGTTTGAGTATCAATGTGTTGACTGAATGATCACCATGCTCAGAAGATGTATATTTGTGAAATACCTGTGTGAAGACCTCAGATGTCATGCCATTTCACTTCTTTCTATTCTAAGTTATGAATACAGCGACCAATGGACATATGGCAGACACAACACCATTTTTTCAGTTGTCAGTGCACCCACAAATTGTTCTCAAGAAGGGACTAGAGATGTGCCCATCACAGAAATGACTCTTTCCTGAACGCATCAACAGTTCACAATTGCTGCACTCCAAAGGAAATGTTTGGAAACTTAGAGTTAAAGCTCTCAGATTGTGCCTCGTAGGAAACCTGACATGTTGGGGCTGTGGGGTTTTGTGTTACAATATGCCATATTCAGTTTTAATATTGTACAATGTTCCAGATAGGAAATGCTGCAGAGTTAGGGTAAGATAACCACAGAAAAGTTACACAAAGAGAAACTTCTGTAATGGACACCACTGTATGTAGGCAGTGTGCGGAGGGGTGAGAGTTGGTGAGCGAATGAGGGATGGACGTGTGGGTGAGTCGATGAGAGAGAGTGAGAGAGAGACAGAGAGAGAGGTCTGGAGGTAGTCGGTTGAAGATCAAGAGAGAAATGTTTGGTCGAAACGAACATTTCTCTTTTTCTTTACTGAGCTGCTGTTGACAGAGATGAAACAGACACAAACCTCAAGTGATCTGCTAGAATTTCTTAAAATATCTCTCCTTTATGCAGCACTGATAATGCTAGTGAAGGTAGATGAAAGGAAAAATATTGCAATCATAGGATTTAATTATATAATTTTTCTTTGAACGGGTCTCATGAGGGTGCATTAAGGAGGAAGGTTAATTGGTTAGCAAAGTGGATTGATGTATATGTTATACCTACACTGGGAAATGCATTGGCACGATTGGCTGAAATTGTTTGATCTGCCTTGGTTTGGTACATGGAGTGAATATTTTTTACTATAAAGTTTTAAAAGGGCATAAAGATGTGTTTGTGGAAAAGCCTCTTTCTCTCTCTCTTTCTTTATCTCTCACATGTGGTTTTCCCATTTCTGTTATTTTTAAACCACTTACATACATACCTGCCTTTTTCACGTGCAATATGAAGTGTCTGCCTCTGTGATGTTGCATAGATTCCTATGTAAATACCTATGCCTCTTGTTAAATTATTACTTTAGGTCTGGGTCCCCAAAGGCGTTTAATAGTTAGTTCATGATGTTTCCATTAAAAAAAAAAATTTTTTAAAAAGTCAACTGACTGCTTGTTTCTCTCAATTCTTTTGAGAGTCCAGACTTAGGTCAGTTTTCTATACAGAGTATGTATCTGTCCCTTCATGTTTGTTTTTAAAAGTCAGGGCTAAATGTGCCAAGCAAACATTTTCTACTTCCTGGCCAAGCTGCGAACTGAAAAATGGAAAAATATAATATTTTTTGTTCTCTGACGTTGGCGTGTTGATGAGGGCTGTCTACATATAAAACTTTTCTGTTACATCATGACCAGGTTGGAAATTGCGGCTCATCCAGGAAGTATGAACCCAGTCTATTTCCCATCATCACAGAGCAGCAGGACTCAAACCTGTGATGTAGTGTCATTGTAATGATCACCTGTGACATAATTGTTAAAAGTGGCAAAAATATAATTGCTGTAAATATCAAAGTTTTAAAAGAAAATGTTACTTGATTGTCTGTCATTATTACAATGGGAAGTATTTCAATTCTGTAATGTATTTAAAGTGGTTGCATCCTGTTCTCTTTTTTTTTCATGCCATTTTTGAACAACCCCGAACTTAGACATTTAGACAGAGGGGATGAAAGAAAACTATATGTGCGTTTAGGATATACATATGATATTCTACCACAAAGAAGAACCCAAACTAATCTGAAATGTATAAATAATGCTTATACTGAGGACTAAATCAAGTCATCTGTTGATTATTTGTTTTGTTGAGTTCTGAGTGCTGGTGGTCTTGTTCTTCTTCAGATGTAATGAATAAGGACATTTTTGACAAGAAGACAAATGGGTGAAATTTAGATTTTTTTTTCTTTCTTGGAATAAATCTGGTGAAAGGCTTCATGGTTGATTTCTCTAAAAGTGCACAACACACCATACAGGATACTGCAGTTTCACCATGCACTGTACTATTACTTCACCAGGAAAGTGTACTTGGTTGCCTGTAGTTGTGAGTTTGGATCAGGTGACATTGGGGCTCTGTGACATGGATTTAGTCATCACAGTGGCATCTCTGTTGATCCTGTTGGCCCATCCCATCTACTGATACTGTTAAAGCATGGCCAGATTAACACATACACTGACTCCTCCCTCCAACAGTCAGCATTATGTCCTCTCTACATTCTGCATGTAGTTGAAGTAAAATTATCATAACTTGTTTTTACAGTATCTGAAGCTTTTACTAGGACAAACAAAAAACAACCAACTGATGTAAAATTTAATTAAACAGAAATTAGTTATATGAAATATGCATAATTTAAGAATTTGACATGGACTCCTTCATTGGATTTTTAGCCAATAATGTGCCAAAAATGATGTCTGTTCCTATACACATCTGAATTTTATCAAATTGTCCCATACCAATTAGAATAAGATAGACCTTTCCAAAAACAAAGCAACTTTACAGTGTTGTGTTGAAATTCAAACCAGGAAAGTCATCAAAGGTAGAGCATTAAATCTGACATCCTAATTCAAATTTGATTGAAATCAAAGTACAATTTCATTAATGAATTTGAGAAAAAGAACATTATCTTTATAACCCTTTAGCTTTATAAAGATTACGGGCAAGTATTAGTATGTGGAGCTCTGCAAGAGCCTATTTGCATGCAACAATGTAGTCAACAGAAGTCGGACAGGGACATCTCATATTATTGAAAATACCAAGAACAAAATCATAATTACATCCTCAATAAAAACAAGTGATTCACAGTAAAAATGTTTTAAATGAAGATACTGTTTTACATAACTTTTCTTCACATAATATAAAACAATGGCCATTCTGCATTATGGGTGTTTTTAATTTTGATAATTTATGTAAATTATCTGTCTGGGGTCCAATATAGGAGGGGGGGGGGGGGGTGTTGTTTACCCGTCTATGTCCAGGGGCCCATTTTCTCATAATCTGCCTATGGTGGGATTATTTAATAGAATAACTAAAGAATCTACTTTTTGTACTTCTTCCACCACTGAAAAATAACTACAAACATGGCACATAGCAGGTTCAGGAAGACTTGCCCTACAAAATAGACATTGATTATAGATTAAGATTTTTCAATACAAAACATATGAGGAATTTATAAAATATGATGATTTGCTATACATTATGTAAATGAAGTACCCAAATTAATTAATGAAATTAGATTAAACTAGTGTACATGATTGTAAAGTATATCTTTTTATCATTTTAAATTATTTCTAGAAACTTTACCAAAAAACCAAATAATCGGCAGATTAAAAGTAATAATAATACAATGACATTATATACACAGTGTGGTATTAGTATTTTTACCGAGGTAAAGGCTCTGAATACTTCATAAACCAGTTTCTATGGTAAAACTGCAAGTAAAGTTGTGAAATTGTTCTCAATTATTGATTTCTCGCGTGAGTTGGAGTGCGTGAGCTCTGCGCAATGAGAACTGCAGGTAGTCCGCCATTGCTGCATGAAGAAGTATCGGATCTGGCGTTTGGCTGTCAACAATAAACTTGCGGTGCCGGGACGCGGAGCTACCGAGGTCGAGTGAAAGCTCGTCGGCTGCTCCATAAACCAGTAGTCACCCCCGTCCCTCCCTGGATAACACTTTCATGTGAATACAGAGCCCCACGGACGAGGCAACCATGTCCAATCTCAGCAAAGGCGGCACCAAGAAGGACACCAAAATGAGGATACGGGCCTTTCCTGTAAGTGCACACCGCAGTCGGTGCTCTGTCTGCCCGACAGGCGGTGACTCGACCACCGCGGTCTGGGCTGCTGGCTAAATGCTAGCAGGCTAACCAGCTGAGCAGCAGATACGATTTGTCTATCCGTAAACAAAGTGCAGCCGTCAAATGTCCAGTCGCCCTCACCCTTGGTTGGTCGGTTGGGTGGCTGCTCTGTTGACCTGGGTGATAAATTTTATGAGTCACTTTCATTGTCTTTAACGTTAAAATATGTCACAACTCCCGAAACCGTAGCTTGCATATTGGGTTTGTCGACATAGCCGACGCTAGCGTTAGCCCTGGCTCTTGACACTTGTTGTTTTGACTGCTTTTGGCTTTCCCTTTATCAAATGCATCACATTTCGTTGTGTCTGAGCTCTAGATCTGGCTGACGTTTCTGTACTAAAATGCTTGCTAGATTTCCCAAATGCATGCAAGAACAAGCAGCAACGTTACCACAGCTGTAAATGGATGCAAACAAAAAAAACAAGCCATCTAACCTAGTTCTAGGTTTGCATTAATGACTCAGACAGTGTTGATTCGAAGTCCTGGTTTTGTTATGTCCGTAGTAAAACGGTGATGTAGGATTCCTCTCCTCGTCTTGCTGGCACTCCGTTTGTCTGCAAGTCATTGAAAGACCTCATTTATGAACTGACCTCATTCTGCATGACATGAAATTTCAGCCTGTCTGTGACTGGCTGAGTAAGTCTGTACATTAGGGTAACTAACAAAAATTTCAAGTTGTGTGGCAGTGGCCACATAGTTTGCTCATGTTAATACAGAGAACACCTGTACTTAAGTAAGCCTGTTGAATGTGGCTCAGTCCTGACAGACCTGCTGTCGGAGCAGCATCTTGACATGCATGTGTTTGGGCTTGTCTGCTAAGCACACTGCA
The DNA here is from genome assembly GCF_021018895.1 of Seriola aureovittata. Classification (NCBI taxonomy): domain Eukaryota; kingdom Metazoa; phylum Chordata; class Actinopteri; order Carangiformes; family Carangidae; genus Seriola; species Seriola aureovittata. The sequence goes on along the minus strand of NC_079367.1, from coordinate 12,539,005 downwards.
CACACTGTTCCTCTTGACTTGGGGTGGCACATTTTCTCCCATGGCCAACATGTCTTTGGATATTGGGAAGCCTACATGCTTGCTGATGATAACTGTTTAAGTTTATAGCTTTTTGATATTTTTAATTATAATGATGCACCACAGCTCAGTTCTGTGCAAAACTACATTTTTCTCCACTTTTTCTGTTGCTGATAAGTTAAAAATGTGTGTGACTGATAAGTTTCTTGCATTACCTATTTGTACTAAAAGCTTGACGAATCAAATGCATTTTCCAACCAGACCATGCAATCTGAAACCACCAGCTTTTAAATGGTACGTGAAAACGTAGAAAATTGAAGTTGCAATCAGTTTTAATGTGCATAAGAAGCTAATAAGGACTTTGCAGTTTTGGTCAGTTTAGTCATATTTAGAAAATGTGTGGGATTGGCAGATAAAGCATTACAGAACCCCAACTGAGTAATCTCACAATTATGGACATATATCATTGTTTCTTAAACATTTAATACTAATTGGTTGGCCTACATACTGACAGGCCCTACTCATAGTGCATGGATATTGGCATGTATCGCCTTAATTTTACATCTTCTTCATAAAGCTAATGCTTTTAGTAATAACTACTTAGTACTTGGGGCACGTTTGTGACATTTAAGTTCAGTCTTTTTTGGTATGTGAGTTTGTGTTTAATACAACTTAATTCTCCTGTGTTTGTATTTAATTGAGTTGGCATGGTAACAGCACTCCTTGGAGCTGTTAATGTAGTTGTCATATTAGGACCTTTTTGATGTAAGGCAGCTTATTTGCCCTGGTTGATTCTTCCAGACCTTTCTTTCAGGTTTAGTAAAACTTCTCCATTATTTGCTATAATCAGCAAACGTCAACCAAGGCTCAAATATCAACCCTAATCATCTATGTATTAAGGCATATGTTTGGTGGAGATCATCAAGGGCATTAAACACAACAGGGGAGGAAGTATCACCTCAGAATTTCAGACTGGAGCAGAAGGTTCCCTTACTCGTTTATGTTTTTGTATAAGCCCACGGATGTGTGAACAGCAACGATGTGGGAGCTTGTGGGAGAAGTGTTGCCGTCATTTCAGGTAGAACACAGTGCCCTGTTAGTGGCTCATTCTCAGTAATAAAGTAGATAGTTAAAGACTGTGAATTGACAATTATGGAATATTATAGACCTTTACAAGGTTTGTGGTTATTAATGGGGACTAATCGGATAGAACATTCATTCTGCATTCCATTCCCTGCCCCTCATTTCCATACATAGTGGTGGGAGCCTTTCTGCATCGGGAGGCTTTATTTACAAAAAATATCCTTGTTTCTAATTGTTGCTTCAAACAATGATAGGTGATGGTCAGTTTATTCAATCCATTACTGGCTTTTGCAGATGACGATGGATGAGAAGTACGTCAACAATATTTGGGACCTTCTGAAGAATGCCATCCAGGAGATTCAGAGGAAGAATAACAGTGGTCTGAGCTTTGAGGAACTATACAGGAACGCCTACACAATGGTGCTCCACAAACATGGAGAGAAGCTGTACACAGGCCTGCGGGAGGTCGTCACTGAACACCTTATCAACAAAGTAAGACTAACAGAGATTACAGGTTACCACAGTTGCAGAACTTTAAGTATATTTTGGCAGGACCAGTCAAGATTACACACCCTGTAGTTATCACATTAGTTATTTCTTAACCCTTCAGCTTCATAGTATTTTGAATTTCCATGCAGTTGCCTTCACATAAAAGGCTGATTTACATGAAAATATCACTATATCTTTAACAAGAAAATGTGCTTTGTCAGTGTCAGAAGAAATTATAGCACCCACAAAGGTGCACCACTTAAGTTTAGTTAATTTGCCAGACACTCAAAGTCAGGTAATAACAGATTTAATTAAAACTTGTGATTTATGCTTCTGTTTTTGTGTTTTTTAAAGTGCATTTGACCTCTCTGTCACTGAAGTGTGTAATAGTTCATTACTGGTACATACTTACCTAATATTTAATTAGTGTTGCCAAAATGTAGGACTAGGTCTACATTTAGAAACACTGAATTCTTTGATTAAATGATTAATTGATTTGTGGTGACAGTTTGTGGTACAACAGAAAAAACTGACCTGTGGATAGTGTTAATGTCCTTCTCCAACCCATTCAAAATGTAATCAGAACTATTGAATTTTGGATCTGAATTTAAGCTAACTGCTTGAAAGCCCATTCTCAGTTGCCCTGTTGATTCTTAACAGAATGTGACATAAGTTTCATATTAACCTTAATATTGTTTTTTGGCCCGTGTGTCATCCTTGCAAAACAAAGGTAATACAAGGAAACAGGCACTGTTTCCATTCATGAGCAGCCTTGTGGGGGCGAGTGAGCATTAAATGAAGTCAGAAAAATGGGGAATACGATTTCAAAGGTTACTCAATCCTTTTCTGGTGGGAGATTTGCAAAAGTCTTTTAAGGATCACTCAGACATCCTTTACACAGATTCCTCATTTCTGTGACTGACAATTTTTGACTGACAGTTTTTTCAAATTTTTTCAAATTTACCTGCAGAGAACAGTTGTAAATGAAATGGTGGACATGCCAAGTGTTAGTGAATTGGATTATTTTTACACAGTCCGTTTAAAAAAAAAAAAATAATAATAATAATTTGCACAAGGAACAGCGATCCAATCTAACGATGACACTAGTTCATTTCAGATTTCTACTAATAAGGTAGAGGAGCCATCAGTGAATGTTTTTCCTAAACTTTCCCCCTTTTATTTTGTTGCATATAATTACCAACAAATTAAGTTCAGTCATGTGATCTCTTAAGTGAATGCTTCCGTGCAGCATACAGTGTGCAGATACCCAATGAGCAATATTTGAGCAGGCTGCTGTTGTATACCAGCAGATGGTTTTACAGCTTAATTAAATGCACATTCTTAACTTGGCAGGCTTAGTAAATTAGCAGTGAGGGACTGTCAACAAGGAACAAATCAAAGAAGAGAGCTCTGACACCAGAATATGTTTTTATTATCTAATAATGATCCAAATATCACTTTCAAAGAAATGTGTAATAATGGTTTGCATACAGCCTGAATATCTACAGACAGATCTCAGACATTTCAACCAGACTTAAGTTTAGAAAACAAATCAAAGATGATAATTTTGTTGTTGAGTCATACTGTACAATACTGTAAGGTTATTCCTATGCAGCAGTCATTTTACTTTTCAGTTGGTTCTGTGTTTGGCCTAACGATTTCTGCCATCAAGTATTACTGACAGAACGGGTTTACTCTCTGGGCTCAGTTCGCTGCCCAGCACTGACCAGGCAGACAGAACAGCAGGTGAATTTTGAAGCCAGCATAAAAGAGGCAACAGTTACAGTTCCTCTACTGATATCTAGATAAGGCCTGAAGAAGAGCGTAAAATTCTTCTCGTCTCCATGCATGTTAGTTCAACCATGTGTTTTTCTACTAAAACTTGTGGTTACTTCTTCTAATGTTCTCCAAGTGACTGGAAAACACGGCAACAAATGTTATACGTATGTTGTCTGGCTCTGTATAACTAGCCAAAAACCAATGGACGAAATCACACTTGTGTTTCCTTTATGATTATTTGTAGTAGTGCATCATATCCCTCTAACATCATTTTATGATGAATATGACATTAATTTAACAATTGCTTAATATACGAAACTACTTAAAGGTATTGTTTAACATGATGGAGCAGCAGCTTTATACTGAGTCAGAACAGATGTATTAGTTGTAGGATGTAATAGTTACCTCATAATTACTTTTATAAGTAAGCCATGAGTGTGCACAATATATGTTTGATTTAAAGGTATGTTCAGATAATGGGTTTGCTTCATAAATGCACTAAAGCATTTCTAAAAGAAGTTAGTGAGTCTGTGAGGGATGATCTCATGTAACATAAGAAGCAGATGATAATTTAGCATCTCTGCTCAAAAGGAGAAAAAAAGGAAGGTCGGTGTGTCCTTAAGAATCTTACTCTACAGAGACGCTGGTTTACAGTGCTGAGTCACACTGCAGTGTGACTATTATGAAGCTGTTGTGTGCCTCAGTACTAGATAAAAGGTACTAAAGAAACAGCCAAGTAAGGTCACAATAAAAGACTGCATGAGTAAGAAATCTCAAATGTTAGTCTCAGCATGATTCAGAAGCATTTTTTCTTTTAAACAATACTTTTTCAAGTTGTTTGTTCATGGTCAGGCATTTTGTTGTCACTAACATCATGGGTCACACTGTAATATTTTCCCTCCTTTGCATGTGTGTTTGTCTGTCTCGCTCAAAGGTACGAGAAGATGTCCTCAACTCCCTAAATAATAACTTCCTCCAAACCCTAAATCAGGCCTGGAATGACCATCAGACGGCGATGGTCATGATCAGAGACATCCTGATGTATATGGTGAGTAGCTGAAGTTTCCCAAGACTCTCACACAACCCGGCATTTACACAGCTTACTGAAAGTATTCTTCATCAAACTGAATGACAGCACCTATCAATGAGGAAGACCAGCAGAATTATACAACTGAATATTGGTTAGTATTTTAGAAAAATATGCATATCTGTGTCTTAGGGAAATTATCTGTTTTGTTAGTCTAACCGGAAGTATCCACTAAGTTAACTAAACTACAGAGAGCAGCTTGCACTCCTCTGGTGCCCATAGTGTGGACATACACGGTTGATCCATGGTTATATTTACACATTACCACAGAAACAGATACTGTATGTATTTTAAAATGAACCTGAAATCTTACCCAGCAAAAAAATTATCTTGGCAAAAAAAAATGTAATACGTAAGTGAGCAGCTGAGTCAGGAGGTAACACTGAAATTAAACTAAACACTGTGCCTTCTTATCATGTAATGAGATTGAATTTTAGTTAAGCTGAAACCTCCTTAAACTAACAGAAACACATTTAAATTCAATATAAGGTGTTGAAGATGCAATGTCTTTTAAATAGTGCTTTTGTCTTATGATGATGTTCTCTTTTTTTGTTTGTCCTGCAGGACCGAGTTTATGTACAGCAGAACAATGTAGAGAATGTCTACAACCTGGGTCTTATCATCTTTAGGGATCAGGTGGTTCGCTATGGCTGCATCAGAGACCACCTCCGACAGACCCTGCTGGACATGATCGCACGCGAGAGGAAGGGGGAAGTGGTGGACAGGTAGCCAAATTTAAACAGGATTGATTGCATGACAGTCTAATTAATTAATTACCAGTTCATGTTGAGAAGTTCATTTTAATTTCAGTTGCACATAAACTGGGAAGAAAAGGGAAATCACATCATTCTTAGTCAAATAATTATGGAAAATGATAAGTCATCATGTGTTACCAGAGGTGGACAGGTTTCATGATTTTGGCATAATCAATAAAAGAGCCATCGGGTAAGTCTCATACAGTTTCAACTGCTGGAATGTTCATAGAAAGAAGCCTCTGACATTGATATTTTTATTTTTATTTTTTTTTTTTTTTAATGAGCCTTGTGTGCCTGATAGTATTTTATTTTCAAATAACCAAAATTTAATGGTAGCCATAAAGTATGAGTATGTGTGACATGAGCATTCAGAAATGTTTTTATTGTTTCTTTTCTTATTTAGCATTGCATCTTATTTATTGTGTTTTATTGTCTTGCATTACTGATTTTGCCTTCAGCATTTGGTCTGCTTCTCCTTTGCTCCAGGGGGGCCATTAGAAATGCCTGCCAGATGTTAATGATCCTCGGCCTTGAAGGGAGATCTGTTTATGAAGAAGACTTTGAGGCACCGTTCTTAGAAATGTCTGCAGAATTTTTCCAGGTTTGTGAAAAAAGAGCATTCCTATGACTGATCATTGTTGCCTCCATGCCGTCGACAGCCAGGGCTGTAGGCATTATTTTTCGCATTGTCCATTTGTCTGTCCCATTCTCGTGAACATGATACAGTTTTGGCCTCTTAAATGTGATGTCTTCAGACCAACCTGAGGGAATTTATTTAGATTTGGCACAAACATTCATTTGGACTCAAGGATGAACTGATTAGAATTTGGTGGTCAAAGGTCAAGGGGCACTGTAACCTCACAAAACATGTTTTTGGCCATAACTCATTAGTTCAATGCTAATTATAACACAATTTAACACAACAAACGTCTGTAATAGGATAAAATTAAGTGATGGCATTTCATATCCAAAAGGTCAAAAGTCAACTTCACTGTGACATCATATGTTCTGCAAAAACACAATTAGACATTATTCAACGCTGTAACTCAGGAAGGGGAGATTGTTACCATATTTCCTGCAACTTGGCTGATTGGCAGAGGCATACAACCATGAGTCAGTAATTTTAGTTCATCCTTTATTTGGATCCCTGTTTGTTGTTTCTTTGGATACATCTTCCCTTTCCGAGATCCATATAAATAAAATACAATACGTCATGATAGATGAAACATCTTTGAAAAAGGTTTAACAATGGCATACAGTATATATACTGTATTTACATACAGGATAAATAACTAAAATTGAGAAGTGCATCCATGAGAAGTTGTTTACAACAGAAGTTTACAATTTGGTTCTGAATTAACACAAAAAATACATGTGTCTGAGAAAAGTGTTTCTTGTTTTACTCAGATGGAGAGCCAAAAGTTCCTTGCGGAAAACAGTGCCAGCGTGTACATAAAGAAGGTGGAAGCCAGAATTAATGAGGAGATTGAGCGAGTGATGCACTGCCTGGATAAGTCCACAGAGGAGCCTATTGTCAAGGTGGTGGAAAGGGAACTCATCTCCAAACACATGAAAACCATTGTAGAGATGGAGAACTCAGGCCTGGTCCACATGCTCAAGAACGGCAAAACAGACGGTAAGTACTCCATCGTATGCAACCTACACTTTATGTGTTCTGCATTTGTAGTTAGTCATTTATCAGTGAAAATGAAATCCACACAAGTTGCAGTGAGAGGTTCTGCTTCACGCCATGACACAGAGAAATAGAAATCCCCAACACTCTTTAATAAACCTTGCAACTGTCACTTGCAAAAGAGATATATCTCACTATATCAGTCATGCAGTCACAGTGTTCCCCTGCGTTCCTCATGTCAAACAATGAAATATGAGGAATACAAGAATGATTCAATTTTCTGCCTTCTGCTCAAGTCTCTCAATTCACTCTGCACAAATAAACAGATCTCAGCTGATCAGGCATTTTCAATTGGTTTTCTGATTTCTGACGTGTGTAAGTGTACTCATGCATCTCCATCTACAGACTTGGCGTGCATGTACAAGCTGTTCAGCAGGGTTCCCAATGGGCTGAAGACCATGTGTGAGTGTATGAGCTCATACCTGCGGGAGCAAGGCAAGGCTCTCGTGTCAGAGGAGGGCGAGGGAAAGAATCCTGTAGACTACATCCAGGTGAGATGCTCATTTATCAGGAGATGCTGCAGTGCGGTTATATTATTGCTCATTCCTTCTGAACCAGCAGGAACATCATGTGAAATTTTCAATTAATGTGCCTCAGCAAGATGGGAGACAGGTTAGGTCATACACATGCTCTGTTGAAGTGCAATATAACCTTGTAACCACATATATATTTTCAGCAAATGAGAGAGTAAAAGACTGTTCCTAACATTCAGCCATGTAAGAGATCATGGAGTAATTTCCACTGGCTTAGCAAGCTTTAACACACCATTGCATGCCAAGCTTTGACCATAATATACTTCTATTACCTCCTAGCAGAGGATAACTGCTCTGACCCCCTGCATTTGTTGCCACGAACCATGATGGTCTGTGCCCTCAACCACACGCTGTTGTTGCACTGTGCTGAATAATATGTGAGGTCATTCAGGTGACTAAAGAGAAGGCACTGTATTTGAAAGCCTTGTTATGTGCATCCTACAGTAGTTTTGAAGCTCCTGTATAAAATAGTTTCTGTGGTTTGCACTTTCACTCCTACGTTCCAGCTCTCACTGTCAGCTAACAGACAGCAGCCTCCGTGTTTTCTGATGAGATCGGCTCTCCTCTGCTGTAGCTACTGTTGGAGCTTTAATTGCTGTGTTAAGCTACTGCTAATGCAAACTGCTGCCGAATCATCCTCCTTCATCCCTGTCTCCTTCCTGCAGGGTTTGCTGGACCTGAAGTCCCGTTTCGACCGCTTCCTCCAGGAGTCTTTCAATAATGACAGGCTCTTCAAACAAACCATTGCTGGTGACTTTGAGTACTTCCTTAACCTCAACTCTCGCTCGCCCGAGTACCTCTCACTTTTCATCGATGACAAATTGAAGAAAGGTGTTAAAGGGGTGAGCCTTCTATACATTCATGCCACAGATGTTACTGGCATTTCAAGATTTAATGCCACACTGCAACATAGAACTGTTTCGATTTTATGCTAAACCACATATTACATAAACAATAAGGGCCATTATTATATTTAGAGAGATGCAAAATTCTGTCTCAGTTTGATACAGGTGGAGGTAACTGCCATAAACTGGTAATCTAACCAGCCTTTATTGCTGTTTATTCTAATTTGGTCTAGTTGCATCATCTTCATATGTAAATACTACAGCACAAGCTGAAGTATTCTACATTTCATTTGCATCTTACTAAAATACATACAGTAGTAGTAAATAGTATCAAAGATGCTAGTCAGAGTAGACTATTGAGTCTGTTTGACTGTCCTCACCTGCTGTATGTTCTTATACAATGGGTGTAACCTGGTTGTGTGCTGTGTCACATCTTTGTTTATTTAATCCAGCTGACAGAGCAGGAGGTGGAGTCTATACTGGACAAGGCCATGGTGCTTTTCCGCTTCATGCAGGAAAAGGACGTGTTTGAGAGGTACTACAAGCAGCACCTGGCCCGCAGGCTGCTCACCAACAAGAGCGTCTCTGATGACTCTGAGAAAAACATGATCTCAAAGCTTAAGGTGAGAAGGAGTGCAATATAAGTCATTTTCTTTGGAGTAAAATAGTGAGATTTCAGTCAAGATTTGCACCGAATTCAAAACTTTCTGCCTTTAGATGAGAAAAATTGGTTATCGACCTGAAACGGTCTTATGCAGTATTTCTTCTTTTCTTTTTTTTCCTGTGCTTATAACTGCTCAACAATTCCAAAAAAGATTCTTTAAATTTATCACATCACTGAGATTTTCCATGCGTCTGCTGATACTAAAAGGTGTTACTATCACACACCTTGCATGATCTTGTTAATCGGCACCTACTGCAAATCCCTATGGTAAGGATTTAAAGTTTATTCAGTGTCTAGGTACATGACAAAGGAAGGTTAGATAGAGGACACATAGTAAGCAGACTGTATCCACTGTGTCCATTTACTGTAAATAGCATTTTCATCAGCTAAATGTGATCCTTCTTCTGGTCTTCACTGCTTAGACTGAATGCGGCTGTCAGTTCACATCCAAACTGGAGGGCATGTTCCGGGATATGAGCATCTCGAACACCACCATGGATGAGTTTAGACAACATCTACAAACAACTGGGGTGAGGAGACACTACACACCACAACTGTTTCTGTCAAAATAAAAAGCCCACTTGCTATCTGTCATTCATGAATAATGGCTGCTCGAATTAGTATTGCTACGTTACTCAATTAAATTAAAACAATTACACACATAACTATCCATATCCTGGGAATACATTGTGCTAATTTCTGGTTGTGCTGTGCTGTCGCATGGCTTTTTGTCACCAGAATGTCTGTTATTGTGTCTGATTGTCATTGTAATTTGCTGAAACGCAACTCATGTTTAGCACATAGTGGAAGTGTCACATTTGGAGTGTGAATTCCAGTAATCATTTACGCATGATTTTGCACAGTCTATAGCTAAAGGCTATTTTTAAAAGGTAATTTAATAAAATTTATTGTAATTATTAGAAATTACAAGATTTCGGATTTGGGTGTACCCAGTTTGTGTCAGTAGTCTGTAGTTATTTTCTGTCTAAGTTCTACCTTTTCCATTTGTTTCTAAACTTCTAATTGCACCAATAAAATCAGTGTACAGCAGCAGTAAGCTACAGTGTGTAATTACATCAGCATAGACTGAAACCTGATTGTGTGTCTTGTGTTTTTCTAACATCAGGTGTCACTTGGAGGGGTTGATCTCACTGTGAGAGTCTTGACCACGGGATACTGGCCAACACAATCAGCAACACCCAAGTGCAATATCCCTCCTTCACCACGACATGCATTTGAAGTATTTAGGAGGTTGGTCAGTTAATACACTTCTTGCACAGAATCAGAGGTTGATTGTTTATCTTTGTGCATTGTTTTACAGCAGCACTTTGGTTTCACTCCAGATATTTCTGAAATGTTTCTCTGTATGATCCAAAGGGAAGAGTCTTACAAAGCCACATTATGTTTTTTTACAAGTGGAAGCTGACCAGAGTAACAATGCTTTTCAGTTATGTAAGCTTGTGGTTATTCTGCGAAATATAATTATCATAAGTTGGTGCCATGTTGTATTGTCAAGGTGTTCTTCTACTAGGGCCTGTTGCAGAAAGTACTAACACTTAAATGAGATTAATTGTGGCATATTGACTATTCTTAGAGGTTAACCTGGAGTGACTTCATCCTGCTTTTAGGTTTTATCTTGGTAAGCACAGCGGCAGACAACTCACACTGCAGCACCATATGGGCTCTGCAGATCTAAATGCCACCTTCTATGGTCCCATCAAAAAGGTATGTATCATCTATAAGAAGAATATCATATATATATATGGTTTCAGTTGTGAAAGTTTAGAGACTAATGTCTTCCAGGCAATGTTGTTTAAAGTATTTAAATAATATTTTACTTTTAAATGTAATGCTAGAAACACGTTGTGACACTGGCACAAGTATAAAGATAAATGAAGACAACGAAATGTGACAAATAATTGTAAAAGACTCAGTATTTTACTGAGTGCAAAACTGAGAATGAATCTGCACTGGTAGACTGCCATGTGACATATGTCATGTGTATTTCTCACGTAGTGATAACTTTCTCTTGTTAAGAACATTTACATTATTTGAACAACAAGGAAATATAGTGTTGGGAGGATTTTCAGTAACACGAAACGTATTTTTTTTTGTGGCAAGGGATTCCGAACCATTTGTTTAGATTGTGGTCTTTCATCCCCACAGGAGGACGGGTCAGAGGTTGGAGTGGGAGGAGCCCAGGTGACAGGCTCCAACACCAGGAAGCACATCCTGCAGGTCTCCACCTTCCAGATGACCATCCTCATGCTTTTCAACAACAGAGAGAAGTCCACCTTTGAGGTACAGTATTTAATGCCTCGATATGCTACACAATATTCCCCTTGTATCACTGAACAATATTCTGTGCCAAAAACACAAACAACAGCCTGTTGATTGATAGTGGATGACTTCACCTGGAAAACATTTCTTATACAAGTTTCTCTGTCTGTTACATCTTGCTTATTGTATTCTCATAGACCTGAACTTGATCTCTCCACCCTGTAGGAGATCCAGCAGGAGACAGACATCCCAGAGAGGGAGCTGGTGCGAGCGCTGCAGTCGCTGGCCTGTGGGAAACCCACTCAGAGAGTCCTCACCAAGGAGCCCAAGTCCAAGGAGATTGAGAATGGCCATGTGTTTACAGTCAATGACCAGTTTACCTCCAAACTACACCGTGTCAAGATCCAGACAGGTAGAAGAATTAAGTTCATATGAAGTTTTCAGACTAGAAACAAAATAACTTGATTATTTTGTTACTGATGCATTGTTACTATATACTGTATGTTTGTCTAATATGCATAGCAGAGACTTTTACTTAGTTCGAAGACTAACTGCAATGCAGTGACATTAGGTTTTTCAGTACTGTAATGTCATAGTACCATGTACTGCAGTAAATTTAACAAAATGTTTGAAACTCTTACCAATTGTCTCATCGGGAATTATTCAGAGCACTTACTTGACAAACAGAAAATATGTTCTTTTGGTGTAATTCCTCCTTGTCTTTTGCATTTCTTTCCTCTCGTGCACCTTCCAGTGGCTGCTAAACAGGGAGAGTCAGACCCAGAGAGGAAGGAGACGCGACAGAAAGTGGACGACGACAGGAAGCATGAGATCGAAGCTGCCATCGTTCGCATCATGAAGTCTAGAAAGAAGATGCAGCATAATGTCCTAGTAGCAGAGGTCAGTTGGCTGAAATGGTTGCTGTGATTTAAAGGAAAACTAAACTTTATTATAAAACCAGAAGCTGTAATATGGCATTGTGTATTACACTTGGTTCCACATTTTTCAGAGCACATTATCGTCTCCTCAGTGAGCCCCCTAGTGGTAAGAGATATGATGTACAAGAAGTTAGCCCTTCTGGTTTTAAGCAAAGGAACAAGGAACAAGGGGCAAGGCTGAAGATCGAATGAAAAGAAGTCTTGCATAACAAACTTTCCCTAATGAAAGCAATATAAATTCCCAGCACAATTTCCTTTCTTTGGCCACAACCTGTCCACGGTATTGGACAGTCTAATTCTGTAAATGAACAAACAATGAAAGCAAAAGATATAAACCAAGGTGATGATAATGGTGATTAAAATGAGTGACTATGTTTGTATAAAAATAGATTATTATATACTGAACACTGTGTTTTGTGTCTCCACAGGTCACACAGCAGTTGCGAGCTCGATTCCTCCCTAGTCCTGTAGTCATCAAGAAGCGCATTGAAGGACTCATTGAGAGGGAATATTTGGCACGAACACCGGAGGACCGCAAAGTGTACACTTATGTAGCATAAAACAAGTGAATTCAATGAAAGCTAACATCGAGTTGAGAGAAACTGAGAGCCTTGTTTTTTTTGTGGACTGCTATGCGTTTGAATGAACTTGGAAGTGCTTTCATCATTGATTCTGGGAAACACTGGGAAGCTTAACTTTTCTTCCATAAATTGTGTAAAAAAAAAAACAAAAAAAAAAAACGTGCAAAAGATGGGGAAGTTTTCTATCAATATTAGATTTCTTCAACTGACAGAAATGAAAGGAGGGGATCTAGTTTTGTATAAAATCATGTTTCTTGTGGCCTTTGGAGAGAATTGGGTGAGCCTGTTTGCCAGTTACCTACATGCTGTCGAGAACGACCGTCAACATGTTAGAGCAAACGCGTGGCTACGTGAAGACCAAGAAAACATTTGAATTCACTCCCCTGTTTAAAATGTTGATGTCAGTGTGTTATGTTTGTGTTTTGTGGCACAATGATGGCTGTACAGGTTGACAGGCACTCTTGGCCTTTTCCTCCCAGAGGATTTTAAATTTAAAGAAGAGGACAAAGTGTTAACTGGCACAGACCTGGTTTACAACAGCAGTAAAATACATTTTGAGTACTTGAGAAAACATGAAGAGTGCTTAATTTATGTTGCAAATATGTCTGTTTTTTGAGGTTGTTTTAATGTCTGATATGAATTAAGTGCACCTCACTTGAAATATTTAATGCCATTTTCAATACTTTGGCCAGGTCTGTACTAGTGGTTAGAGAGATCAAGAGCTGTAGCTTCACAGCATGCTTTTATCTAATGGATCAATCAGGGGAATAAGGCACACACAAAAGCTCCATAAATGCTGTTTGGTCTCTCATGACACATTTTTCACTTCAGGCCTGCTGTATGATTGGCCAAAAACGTATCTCCTCTCTTTGAATGGAAGGTTCCTTGTGGTGCAGGTTTCAAAGAGGATTTTTTTTTCCATTCTCGACTGCATTTTGAACAGGTGGAACCAGTCTAGCACCGTGTTCTAATGTGTACAAATTGTAAAATAATTATTGTACTCACTGAGAAGGTGGATTGTACAGGGCCTTGTTTTCATCATATTAAATGTAGAATTAAAAAAAATGAAGGGATGGGTTTTCTTTTTTTAACATCTGTCACGAGAAAGCCTTGGCAAACGTCAGAAATGCTTGCCTCTCTAACCATAATTAAAGCTCAATTTAAATGGTAAGCCACAGTCAAAATCCCCTGTTCACAAGAGGAACTTTGCAAGCCTCTGAAGTACTTTGTCTACTGCATTTTGTGATCTAAGTTTAACATTTTTCTTTACATCTTAATCCTCATAAGAAAATGCACACAGTTAAAATATTCATTTTTACTGAAACTGCATGGTCATTTTTGAGGCTGTGATTGTGCTGCTGTTGAATCGTATTGTGTTAGACTGAGAGGTGTTTATAATATTTACCCTCTGGTATAAAATGAATGGAACAAAATTTTCATGCACTATAAACTACAGCCTTTCTAAAATCATCTCAACAAAAATTGAACATTATAAACTTTATTATGGAGCTTAAATGTGTTAAATATTGAACAGAAATAATAAGATCATATCAACAAATGCAGAAATGTCATATAACCATGAGATTGTGAAATATTCCAAGACATGTTTATTGAGAAACATCTTGTCCTGCTTTTTTCACAATACCAGAGTTTATTTCAGGTCTTTTTTTTCATCCTAGTTATTTCTATTTCAAAGGCATAATAGTCTATCTGCTCATTCAGACCAAAACAACAACTTCTATTCAATTTGTCTTGATTGACAGAGAAAGACTTTTTCATAAAGTGGCACTATTAAATAAAATGGTAACTGAGGAAAATGGTGTTGTAAAATAACCCATTCTTTTTTCTTCTTTTTTTTTTTTAACTTTCTTTCTTTCTTTTCTTTACTTTTTGAAATAAAAACAACTGGAATTAAATAAAAATGACAACAATGTTGCTGTCAGAAGAAGCAGGATGAAATAGCATTCAATAATAAATTGAGCTTTAAACATTTATTGGAATATTTCACAGTTTCATGGTTAAATTTATGGGACTTTATTTCATGATGTGTATTCATGATTGCCCAGTTGTCCAGTATCAACACTTTTAGTCTCCATATATGAAGGTAGGATATATTGCAGGGCTGTTGTGTTGACTTTATTGACATAAGTGCTGTCATATAAATCCATTACAATGCTTTTTGATACTTTGATATTTTTTTCTCAGCTTGGTTTTTGTATTACAATTAATTTTTATATATACTGTATATATATATATATATATATATATATTAATAGGATTATATCCGATTCTTAACTTGTTGGTCTTATGTGTTGTATATGCTCTGAAGAAGCCTTCATGCCAAAACACATTTATAAACTTACTTTGATCTTAGTCCTGTCAAAACGCGATGAGCAGCTCCAAAAAGCGAGCTGTTGAGGAGTTTTAATGCGCTTAACAAGGTCTTAACAAACAGTGACTTTAATTTTCAGGGTTTAGAGCCTCCCCTCCACACGTACCCTGCACTTTTAAATCTGCCCAGCCCGTCTGGACTGTCTCCTTTGTCTTCTCATATTGTTAGACGCATGCCATCTGCTCCATGTTATAGGCTGCTTTAGATGTAAAGTAGCACCGCTTCAGCGGGTCCCTTTCGCTCAGAATTTAGTCCCTGTAACTTCTTAAACTTGATGCAACATGTATGTAGTCTAAATTTGAGTAAGGACACCCCGTTTATTATTTTTTTCTGTATTTCTTCATAATCATACAGAACCTTTATTTTAACATAACGGTGTATGGTTGCCTGGTGACGTCAGTGTCCCAGCACGGCGTCCCATTTTTTTTAAAAGCAGGCTGTGGAAAGAAATCCAACAGGATGCTTTTCACTCTCAGCCAGGACTGCTGCTGCAAACACCACTCAAACTTTCTGTCCGGAACAGTGGGCCAAATGTGAAAGTGTGTACCGGGTGATGTTTCGAGGAACGGCGGAGTTAAAGAGAGCTGACGATGAAAACGTGGACTCCGGAGCTGAGACTGCCGAGTGAGTCAACAACCGTTAGCTCCGGGCTAACATTAGCTTCGCTGTATAACCGCAGCCACAATGGAAATTAGTTTAGTCCAAGACAGAAAAGTGAGAGAGGGCTGACATTTCAAACCAGCAGCTGAAGTGTGTGTTTCAACATCTTACCACTTAAGTGCAACTTCTTGTTATTGCTGCACTCTTCATGATATTTTCTCATAAATTGACTTTTTAAGCTTAGGTTAGCTAACAACAGATAATGTGTTGTCATGGTGACCAAAGCAAAAGGGCAGGTTTCCAAACCAGCCACCACAAGATGGAGACAGATTTTTGTCTTTCCACCAGCCAGTCTAAACCAAAAAGTGTCTGGGAGGTAATCACTCATGTGCTTCTCATTTCGTGTCTTCTTTAGATCTGACTGCAGCAGGATGTCATCAACTGGCAGTAAGCAAGGGCGTAAGTTTGGTCTCAACATTGGCAGGGACGCAACAACCCCGCAACCCCGTCAACCAAACGATTTATTAACATATAAGATCTGAATTTACCTTCAGCAATGTCCATACGCAAATGAAATATATATGTTAAATTTTCATATATGAAATATATGTACATATGAAGTACAATCGTATATGTATTAAAAGTATATCCTATATATGTAAAAAATTGCGTATTAAAACTTTTCAAAATTGGAACAATATCAAATATTGACATATATGTCTATGTTTGTCTGTTTATATTATAGACACATGTTACATAAATATATATTCATCCCAAAACCTGTTAGTATATATTCATATTATAGATGTAAAAATAAAAGATAGACATGTATGTTTAAATTTAAGATGAAATTATTAAGGAAATCATATACAAACATAGAATTTTAATAAGCATGTTGTTTGCATTTTACTATATTAGTATTTCATAGAGAGTATTTCATAAATAGACATCCATCCCAAAACCTGTTAGTATATGTTCATATTATAGATGTAAAAATAAAAGATAGACATGAATGTTTAAATTTAAGAAGAAATTATTAAGGAAATCATATACAAACATATAGAATTTTAATAAGCATGTTTGCATTTTACTATATATGTATTTCATAGAGAGTATTTCATATATGTCATGAACTTATATCTTCATATCCAGAGGATGTATATATCATAATAATTTATCCTCTTATAGGGGGACATATAAGTCATATATATGTCATAAGTCATAGTCATAGTATAAAATGTGATAGTATAAAAAGGCATAAAAAGTTGCACTATACTAAGGCATAAAAGAGTCAGTATAGTAAGGCATAACCCATTCCCACTGTTTGGAGTGAAGTCATATTAGATCATTCCAATTGGCCCTCCAAGAAGCTACATCTCCAAGTCAACTGCTTAATACAACTGAACGCTCACATCATATGGACATTTTTATACCTTACCATGCTATGACTCTTTATACATTACTGTACTATTACGGTTTTTGGCGTTTTTATGTCTTACTGTACTATGACGATTTTATGCCTTACTTTAGTATGATCTTTTGTGCCTATGGCCTTTTTTTGACGCTTTGCTATGACATTTTTATACCTGACCATACTATGACTTTTTATATAACGTTTCTTTTGACGTTTTTATGCCTTATTATACTATGACGTTTTTTGACATCTTTATGCCTTACTATAGTGTGACGTTTTTGAAATTATTTGTTTTATGCCTTAATATACTATAATATTCTAAGACTTACTATATTATGACTCTCTTTTAATGTTTCCATGCCTTACTATACTATGATTTTTTACATAATATTTTTTTGACGTTTTTATGCCTTATTATACTATGACGTTTTTTGACATTTTTATGCCTTACTGTACTATGATGTTTTTCGACATTATTTGTTTTATGCCTTAATACACTATGCCATTTTTTAATTTTCTTTCTTGCCATTATATTTTTAAATCTTTTTGCCATACTATACTTTTTCGTTTTTTCACTTTTTAGGCCTTAATATACAATGACAGCTTTATACAGTAGTATATTATGACATTTTAAATGTGTTTATCCCTTAAAATGCCATACCATTTTTTCACTTTTTTTCTCACTTTTTAGGCCGCTTTTTCACTTTTTTTGCCATACTATATATTGTCGGTTTTCTCACTTTTTAGGCCTTAATATACAATGACATCTTCATACCTTAGTATATTATGACATTTTGGATGTTTTTATCCCTTAATATACCATTCCATTTTTTCACCGTTTTTGCCATACTATACTATGTCGTTTTTCACTTTTTTTTCTCATACTATACTATGTCGTTTTTCTCACTTTTTAGGCCTTAATATACTATGACATCTTTATACCTTAGTATATTATGACATTTTTGATGTTTTTATGCCTTAAATTACCATGCCATTTTTTAAAATTATTTTGCCATACTATACTATGTCGTTTTTTCACTTTTTTTGTCATACTATAATATCTCGTTTTTCTCACTTTTTAGGCCTTAATGTACTATGACATATTTACACCTTAGTATATTATGATATTTGTGATGTTTTTATGCCTTAAAGTACCATACCATTTTTTCACTATTTTTGCCATACTATACTATGTCGTTTTTCACTTTTTTTTCTCATACTATACTATGTCGTTTTTCTCACTTTTTAGGCCTTAATATACTATGACATCTTTATACCTTAGTATATTATGACATTTTTGATGTTTTTATGCCTTAAATTACCATGCCATTTTTTAAAATTATTTTGCCATACTATACTATGTCGTTTTTTCACTTTTTTTGTCATACTATAATATCTCGTTTTTCTCACTTTTTAGGCCTTAATGTACTATGACATATTTACACCTTAGTATATTATGATATTTGTGATGTTTTTATGCCTTAAAGTACCATACCATTTTTTCACTATTTTTGCCATACTATACTATGTCGTTATTTCACTTTTTTTGCCATACTATACTATGTCGTTTTTTCACTTTTTTTCTCATACTATACTATGTTGTTTTTTTCACTTTTTAGGCCTTACTATACTATGACATCTTTATACCTTAGTATATTATGACATTTGTGATGTTTTTATGCCTTAAAGTACCATACCATTTTTTCACTACTTTTGCCATACTATACTATGTCGTTTTTTCACTTTTTTTGCCATACTATACTATGTCGTTTTTCTCACTTTTTAGGCCTTAATATACAATGACATCTTTATACAGTAGTATATTATGACATTTTAAATGTTTTTATCCCTTAAAGTACCATACCATTTTTTTCACTACTTTTGCCATACTATACTATGTCGTTTTTTCACTTTTTTTGCCACACTATACTATGTCGTTTTTCTCACTTTTTAGGCCTTAATAGACAATGACATCTTTATACAGTAGTATATTATGACATTTTAAATGTTTTTATCCCTTAAAGTACCATACCATTTTTTCACTATTTTTGCCATACTATACTGTGTCGTCTTTCTCACTTTTTAGGCCTTAATATACAATGACATCTTTATACAGTAGTATATTATGACATTTTAAATGTTTTTATCCCTTAAAGTACCATACCATTTTTTCACTACTTTTGCCATACTATACTGTGTCGTCTTTCTCACTTTTTAGGCCTTAATATACAATGACATCTTTATACAGTAGTATATTATGACATTTTAAATGTTTTTATCCCTTAAAGTACCATACCATTTTTTCACTACTTTTGCCATACTATACTGTGTCGTCTTTCTCACTTTTTAGGCCTTAATATACAATGACATCTTTATACAGTAGTATATTATGACATTTTAAATGTTTTTATCCCTTAAAGTACCATACCATTTTTTCACTACTTTTGCCGTACTATACTATGTCGTTTTTTCACTTTTTTTGCCATACTATACTATATTCGTTTTTCTCACTTTTTAGGCCTTAATATACAATGACATCTTTATACAGTGATATGTTATGACATTTGTGATGTTTTTATGCCTTAATATACAATGCCATTTTTTCACAATTTTTGCCATACTATACTATATCGTTTTTTCACTTTTTTTGTCATACTATACTATGTCATTTTTCTCACTTTTTAGGCCTTAATATACTATGACTTCTTTATACAGTAGTATATTATGACATTTTAAATGTTTTTATCCCCTAAAGTACCATACCATTTTTTCACTACTTTTGCCATACTATACTGTGTCGTTTTTCTCACTTTTTAGGCCTTAATATACAATGACATCTTTATACAGTAGTATATTATGACATTTTAAATGTTTTTATCCCTTAAAGTACCATACCATTTTTTCACTATTTTTGCCATACTATACTATGTTGTTTTTTCACTTTTTTTGCCATACTATACTATGTCTTTTTTCTCACTTTTTAGGCCTTAATATACTATGACTTCTTTATACAGTAGTATACTATGACATTTTAAATGTTTTTATCCCTTGAAGTACCATACCATTTTTTCACTACTTTTGCCATATTATACTATGTCGTTTTTCTCACTTTTTAGGCCTTGATATACAATGACATCTTTATACAGTGGTATGTTATGACATTTGTGATGTTTTTATGCCTTAATATACAATGCAATTTTTTCACTATTTTTGCCATACTATACTATGTTGTTTTTTTCACTTTTTAGGCCTTACTATACTATGACATCTTTATACTTTAGTATATTATGACATTTGTGATGTTTTTATGCCTTAAAGTACCATACCATTTTTTCACTACTTTTGCCATACTATACTATGTCGTTTTTTCACTTTTTTTGCCTTAATATACTATGACATCTTTATACCTTAGTATATTATGACATTTTTGATGTTTTTATGCCTTAAATTACCATGCCATTTTTTAAAATTATTTTGCCATACTATACTATGTCGTTTTTTCACTTTTTTTGCCATACTATACTATGTCGTTTTTCTCACTTTTTAGGCCTTAATATACAATGACATCTTTATACAGTAGTATATTATGACATTTGTGATGTTTTTATGCCTTAATATACAATGCAATTTTTTCACTATTTTTGCCATACTATACTATGTCGTTTTTTCACTTTTTTTGCCACACTATACTATGTCGTTTTTCTCACTTTTTAGGCCTTAATAGACAATGACATCTTTATACAGTAGTATATTATGACATTTTAAATGTTTTTATCCCTTAAAGTACCATACCATTTTTTCACTATTTTTGCCATACTATACTATGTCGTTTTTTCACTTTTTTTCTCATACTATACTATATTCATTTTTCTCACTTTTTAGGCCTTAATATACAATGACTTCTTTATACAGTGGTATGTTATGACGTTTGTGATGTTTTTATGCCTTAATATACAATGCCATTTTTTCACTATTTTTGCCATACTATACTATGTCGTTTTTTCACTTTTTTTGCCACACTATACTATGTCGTTTTTCTCACTTTTTAGGCCTTAATATACAATGACATCTTTATACAGTAGTATATTATGACATTTTAAATGTTTTTATCCCTTAAAGTACCATACCATTTTTTTCACTATTTTTGCCATACTATACTATGTTGTTTTTCTCACTTTTTTTGTCATACTATACTTTGTCGTTTTTCTCACTTTTTAGGCCTTATTATACTATGACATCTTCATACGTTAGTATATTTTGACGTTTTTGATGCTTTTATCCCTTAATATACTATACAATTTTTTCAAAATTTTTTGCCATACTATACTATGTCATTTTTCTCACTTTTTAGGCCTTAATATACTATGACTTCTTTATACAGTAGTATACTATGACATTTTAAATGTTTTTATCCCTTGAAGTACCATACCATTTTTTCACTACTTTTGCCATACTATACTATGTCGTTTTCTCACCTTTTAGGCCATAATATACGATGACATCTTCATACAGTTGTATATTATGACATTTTGGATGTTTTATGCCTAAAATACTATGCCATTTTTACACTATTTTTGCCATACTATACTATGTTGTTTTTTCACTTTTTTTTTAATACTATACTGTGTCGTCTTTCTCACTTTTTAGGCCTTAATATACAATGACATCTTTATACAGTAGTATATTATGACATTTTAAATGTTTTTATCCCTTAAAGTACCATACCATTTTTTCACTATTTTTGCCATACTATACTATGTCGTTTTTCTCACTTTTTAGGCCTTGATATACAATGACATCTTTATACAGTGGTATGTTATGACATTTGTGATGTTTTTATGCCTTAATATACAATGCCATTTTTTCACTATTTTTGCCATACTATACTATGTCGTTTTTTCACTTTTTTTGTCATACTATACTATGTCATTTTTCTCACTTTTTAGGCCTTAATATACTATGACTTCTTTATACAGTAGTATATTATGACATTTTAAATGTTTTTATCCCCTAAAGTACCATGCCATTTTTTCACTACTTTTGCCATACTATACTGTGTCGTCTTTCTCACTTTTTAGGCCTTAATATACAATGACATCTTTATACAGTAGTATATTATGACATTTTAAATGTTTTTATCCCTTAAAGTACCATACCATTTTTTAACTATTTTTGCCATACTATACTGTGTCGTTTTTCTCACTTATTAGGCCTTAATATACTATGACATCTTTATACCTTAGTATATTATGACATTTTAAATGTTTTTATCCCTTGAAGTACCGTACCATTTTTTCACTATTTTTGCCATACTATACTATGTCGTTTTTTCACTTTTTTTGTCAATTGCCTTTTAAAAAAACCTCAATAAAATTTCATAATTAAACAAAAACAGTGAAATATTTACAGGCAATAGAATGCCATTGTAAGACAAGGGAAGTCAAAAGGATAAGAAGAAAAAGATAAAAAATAACCAAGTGGCTCAAAATACCTGCAGATAAGAACATCCACATGAAGTGGTTTGGTGGTCAATATAGTAGTACAAGCAGATTCAAATAATCAGTTGCACACTGTCGTTTTTCTCACTTTTAGGCCTTAATATACTATGACATATTTACACCTTAGTATATTATGATATTTGTGATGTTTTTATGCCTTAAAGTACCATACCATTTTTTCACTATTTTTGCCATACTATACTATGTCGTTATTTCACTTTTTTTGCCATACTATACTATGTCGTTTTTCTCACTTTTTTTGTCATACTATACTTTGTCGTTTTTCTCACTTTTTAGGCCTTATTATACTATGACATCTTCATACGTTAGTATATTATGACGTTTTTGATGCTTTTATCCCTTAATATACTATACAATTTTTTCAAAATTTTTTGCCATACTATACTATGTCATTTTTCTCACTTTTTAGGCCTTAATATACTATGACTTCTTTATACAGTAGTATACTATGACATTTTAAATGTTTTCATCCCTTGAAGTACCATACCATTTTTTCACTATTTTTGCCATACTATACTATGTCTTTTTTCTCACTTTTTAGGCCTTAATATACTATGACTTCTTTATACAGTAGTATACTATGACATTTTAAATGTTTTTATCCCTTGAAGTACCATACCATTTTTTCACTACTTTTGCCATACTATACTATGTCGTTTTATCACCTTTTAGGCCATAATATACGATGACATCTTCATACAGTTGTATATTATGACATTTTGGATGTTTTTATGCCTAAAATACTATGCCATTTTTACACTATTTTTGCCATACTATACTATGTTGTTTTTTCACTACTTTTGCCATGCAATACTGTGTCGTTTTTCTCACTTTTTAGGCCTTAATATACAATGACATCTTTATACAGTAGTATATTATGACATTTGTGATGTTTTTATCCCTTGAAGTACCATACCATTTTTTCACTATTTTTGCCATACTATACTGTGTCGTTTTTCTCACTTATTAGGCCTTAATATACTATGACATCTTTATACCTTAGTATATTATGACATTTTAAATGTTTTTATCCCTTGAAGTACCGTACCATTTTTTCACTATTTTTGCCATACTATACTATGTCGTTTTTTCACTTTTTTTGTCATACTATACTATGTCGTTTTTCTCACTTTTAGGCCTTAATATACTATGACATATTTACACCTTAGTATATTATGATATTTGTGATGTTTTTATGCCTTAAAGTACCATACCATTTTTTCACTATTTTTGCCATACTATACTATGTCGTTATTTCACTTTTTTTGCCATACTATACTATGTCGTTTTTTCACTTTTTTTCTCATACTATACTATGACGTTTTTCTCACTTTTTAGGCTTCAATATGCTATGACATCGTCATACCTTAGTATATTATGACGTTTTTGGTGTTTTTATCCCTTAATATACCATACCATTTTTCACCGTTTTTGCCATACTATACTATGTCGTTTTTTCACTTTTTTTCTCATACTATACTTTGTCGTTTTTTCACTTTTTAGGCCTTAATATACAATGACAGCTTTATACAGTAGTATATTATGACATTTTAAATTTGTTTATCCCTTAAAATGCCATACCATTTTTTCACTTTTTTTCTCATACTATACTATGTCGCTTTTTCACTTTTTTTGCCATGCTATACTATGTCGTTTTTCTCACTTTTTAGGCCTTAATATACTATGACATCTTTATACCTTAGTATATTATGACATTTTAAATGTTTTTATCCCTTGAAGTACCGTACCATTTTTTCACTATTTTTGCCATACTATACTATGTCGTTTTTTCACTTTTTTTGTCATACTATACTATGTCGTTTTTCTCACTTTTAGGCCTTAATATACTATGACATATTTACACCTTAGTATATTATGATATTTGTGATGTTTTTATGCCTTAAAGTACCATACCATTTTTTCACTATTTTTGCCATACTATACTATGTCGTTTTCCCACTTTTTTTGTCATACTATACTTTGTCGTTTTTCTCACTTTTTAGGCCTTATTATACTATGACATCTTCATACCTTAGTATATTATGACGTTTTTGATGCTTTTATCCCTTGAAGTACCGTACCATTTTTTCACTATTTTTGCCATACTATACTATGTCGTTTTTTCACTTTTTTTGTCATACTATACTATGTCGTTTTTTCACTTTTTAGGCCTTAATATACTATGACATATTTACACCTTAGTATATTATGATATTTGTGATGTTTTTATGCCTTAAAGTACCATACCATTTTTTCACTATTTTTGCCATACTATACTATGTCGTTTTCCCACTTTTTTTGTCATACTATACTTTGTCGTTTTTCTCACTTTTTAGGCCTTATTATACTATGACATCTTCATACCTTAGTATATTATGACGTTTTTGATGCTTTTATCCCTTAATATACTATACAATTTTTTCAAAATTTTTTGCCATACTATACTATGTCATTTTTCTCACTTTTTAGGCCTTAATATACTATGACTTCTTTATACAGTAGTATACTATGACATTTTAAATGTTTTCATCCCTTGAAGTACCATACCATTTTTTCACTATTTTTGCCATACTATACTATGTCTTTTTTCTCACTTTTTAGGCCTTAATATACTATGACTTCTTTATACAGTAGTATACTATGACATTTTAAATGTTTTTATCCCTTGAAGTACCATACCATTTTTTCACTACTTTTGCCATACTATACTATGTCGTTTTCTTACCTTTTAGGCCATAATATACGATGACATCTTCATACAGTTGTATATTATGACATTTTGGATGTTTTATGCCTAAAATACTATGCCATTTTTACACTATTTTTGCCATACTATACTATGTTGTTTTTTCACTACTTTTGCCATGCAATACTGTGTCGTTTTTCTCACTTTTTAGGCCTTAATATACAATGACATCTTTATACAGTAGTATATTATGACATTTGTGATGTTTTTATCCCTTGAAGTACCATACCATTTTTTCACTATTTTTGCCATACTATACTGTGTCGTTTTTCTCACTTATTAGGCCTTAATATACTATGACATCTTTATACCTTAGTATATTATGACATTTTAAATGTTTTTATCCTTGAAGTACCGTACCATTTTTTCACTATTTTTGCCATACTATACTATGTCGTTTTTTCACTTTTTTTGTCATACTATACTATGTCGTTTTTCTCACTTTTAGGCCTTAATATACTATGACATATTTACACCTTAGTATATTATGATATTTGTGATGTTTTTATGCCTTAAAGTACCATACCATTTTTTCACTATTTTTGCCATACTATACTATGTCGTTATTTCACTTTTTTTGCCATACTATACTATGTCGTTTTTTCACTTTTTTTCTCATACTATACTATGACGTTTTTCTCACTTTTTAGGCTTCAATATGCTATGACATCGTCATACCTTAGTATATTATGACGTTTTTGGTGTTTTTATCCCTTAATATACCATACCATTTTTCACCGTTTTTGCCATACTATACTATGTCGTTTTTTCACTTTTTTTCTCATACTATACTTTGTCGTTTTTTCACTTTTTTTGCCATATTAAACTATGTTGTTTTTCTCACTTTTTAGGCCTTAATATAGTATGACATCTTTATACATTAGTATTTTTCTGCCTTAAAATACTATATAGTGTTTTTTCTAGATTAGTAGAATTAATAGTAGGTTTTTTTTTAGATTAGTGGAATAAGTAGTAGTTTTTTCTAGATTAGTAGAAGCAGTTTTTTTCTAGATTAGTATTAGTAATAGTTTTTTTCTAGAATAATAGTAGTAGTTTTTTCTAGATTATAAGAAGTAGTAGTTTTTTTCTAGATTAATGGAATAGGTGGGGATTTTTTAGATTAGTAGAAGTAAAAGTAGTTCTTTACTACTTATTCTACTAAACTGCTCCTTCTACTGATCAAAAATACTATATAGTGTTTTTGTAGATTAGTAGAATTAATAGTAGGTTTTTTTTCTAGATTAGTGGAATAAGTAGTAGTTTTTTCTAGATTAGTAGAAGCAGTTTTTTTCTAGATTAGTATTAGTAATAGTTTTTTTCTAGAATAATAGTAGTAGTTTTTTTCTAGAATAATAGTAGTAGTTTTTTTCTAGATTATAAGAAGTAGTAGTTTTTTTCTAGATTAATGGAATAGGTGGGGATTTTTTAGATTAGTAGAAGTAAAAGTAGTTCTTTACTACTTATTCTACTAAACTGCTCCTTCTACTGATCTAAAAACAAAACTACTACTTCAAGTAATCTATAAAACAATCTACTATTAATAATCTAGAAAAAACTACTTCTACTAATCTAGAAAAAAACTACTACTACTTCAAGTAATTTAGAAAAAACTACCTCTACTAATCTAGAAAAAAACTACTACTACTTCAAGTAATCTAGAAAAAAACTACTACTACTTATACTAATCTAGAAACAAACGACTACTTATTATACTAATCTAGAAAAAAAGACTACTTCAACTAATCTAGAAATAAATTAATACTTATTCTACTAATCTAGAAAAAAATTACTTCTAATAATCTAGAAAAACAACCATTACTTCAACTAATCTAGAAAAAAAGACTACTTTTAAAAATCTAGGGAAAAACTACTTCTTTTAACAATAATAATCTAGAAAAAAACTACTACTACTTCTACTACTAATCTAGAAAAAAACTACTACTTCCACTAATATAGAAAAAAACTACTACTCCTATTAGTAATGTACTAGTTTGATGTTTTTATCCCTTAAAATACCTGACCATTTTTTCACAGTTTTTGCCATACTATACTATGTCGTTTTTTCACTTTTTTTGCCATACTGTACTATGTTGTTCTCTCACTTTTTAGGCCTTAATATAGTATGACATCTTTATACATTAGTATTTTTCTGCCTTAAAATACTATATAGTGTTTTTTCTAGATTAGTAGAATTAATAGAAGGTTTTTTTTCTAGATTAGTGGAATAAGTAGTAGTTTTTTCTAGATTAGTAGAAGCAGTTTTTTTCAAGATTAGTATTAGTAATAGTTTTTTCTAGAATAATAGTAGTAGTTTTGTTTCTAGATTATAAGAAGTAGTAGTTTTTTCTAGATTAATGGAATAAGTGGGGATTTTTTAGATTAGTTGAAGTAAAAGTAGTTCTTTACTACTTATTCTACTAAACTGCTACTTCTACTGATCTAAAAACAAAACTACTACTTCAAGTAATCTAGAAAACAATCTACTATTAATAATCTAGAAAACAATCTACTATTAATAATCTAGAAAAAAACTACTTCTACTAATCTAGAAAAAAACTACTACTTCAAGTAATCTAGAAAAAAAACTACTACTACTTATACTAATCTAGAAAAAAACGACTACTTATTATACTAATCTAGAAAAAAAGACTACTTCAACTAATCTAGAAATAAACTAATACTTATTTTACTAATCTAGAAAAAAATTACTTCTACTAATCTAGAAAAACAACCATAACTTCAACTAATCTAGAAAAAAACGACTGTTTAGTCTACTAATCTAGAAAAACAACCACTACTTCAAATAATCTAGATAAAACACTACTATTTATTCTACCAATCTATAAAAAAACTTATACTTATTCTACTAATCTAGAAAAAAAGACTACTTTTAAAAATCTAGGGAAAAAACTACTTCTTTTAACAATAATAATCTAGAAAAAAACTACTACTACTTCTACTACTAATCTAGAAAAAAAACTACTACCTCCACTAATATAGAAAAAAACTACTACTACTATTAAAAATGTACTAGTTTGATGTTTTTCTGCCTTAATATACCTTGCCATTTTTTTCACTTTTTCATGCCCTACTAAATTTAGTATGACTTTTTATGCCTTACTATATGTATGTTTCACAGCTTGCTCAATGGCTCGACAACAAGAAATGGGAGACACAGTTTCAAATGATTTATTCAAGAAATAGAACAATGAGATGTTCGTCAACAAGTAATTGAAATACAATAAACAATAGAAAGGCCAACACTGCCATCAGGTGTGTGAGGCGTGTGGGAGTGATGTTGAAGACAGCCACAGAGATAGCCAAGGAGGTCAGAGAGCCAATACTTCAAGGGGGAAGACGTTATGCAGCACACCACGTTCAGGTGTAGGGCATCAGGCTGATCCCTGCATCTAGCACCTAAAAAGAAAGCGGCAAAATAAAACAAGGATACCTAGTGCCCTGGTGGAGCGGTCGTCACGTCATTTTTGTTTCTTACTATAGTAAGAGATTTTTATGCCTTACGATACTATGACATCTTTATACCATGATATATTATGATGTTTTTGATGTCTTTATCCCTTAATATACCATACCATTTTTTCACCGTTTTTGCCATACTATACTATGTCGTTTTTTCACTTTTTTTGCCATACTATACTATGTCGTTTTTCTCACTTTTTAGGCCTTAATATACAATGACATCTTTATACAGTAGTATATTATGACATTTTAAATGTTTTTATCCCTTAAAGTACCATACCATTTTTTCTCCGTTTTTACCATACTATACTATTTAGTTTTTTCACTTTTTTTTTAATACTATACTGTGTCGTTTTTCTCACTTTTTAGGCCTTAATATACAATGACATCTTTATACAGTGGTATGTTATGACATTTGTGATGTTTTTATGCCTTAATATACAATGCCATTTTTTCACTATTTTTGCCATACTATACTATGTTGTTTTTTTCACTTTTTAGGCCTTACTATACTATGACATCTTTATACCTTACTATATTATGACATTTGTGATGTTTTTATGCCTTAAAGTACCATACCATTTTTTCACTACTTTTGCCATACTATACTATGTTGTTTTTTTCACTTTTTAGGCCTTACTATACTATGACATCTTTATACCTTACTATATTATGACATTTGTGATGTTTTTATGCCTTAAAGTACCATACCATTTTTTCACTACTTTTGCCATACTATACTATGTCGTTTTTTCACTTTTTTTGCCACACTATACTATGTCGTTTTTCTCACTTTTTAGGCCTTAATAGACAATGACATCTTTATACAGTAGTATATTATGACATTTTAAATGTTTTTATCCCTTAAAGTACCATACCATTTTTTCACTATTTTTGCCATACTATACTATGTCGTTTTTTCACTTTTTTTCTCATACTATACTATATTCGTTTTTCTCACTTTTTAGGCCTTAATATACAATGACTTCTTTATACAGTGGTATGTTATGACGTTTGTGATGTTTTTATGCCTTAATATACAATGCCATTTTTTCACTATTTTTGCCATACTATACTATGTCGTTTTTTCACTTTTTTTGCCACACTATACTATGTCGTTTTTTCACTTTTTAGGCCTTAATATACAATGACATCTTTATACAGTAGTATATTATGACATTTTAAATGTTTTTATCCCTTAAAGTACCATACCATTTTTTTCACTATTTTTGCCATACTATACTATGTCGTTTTTTCACTTTTTTTCTCATACTATACTATATTCGTTTTTCTCACTTTTTAGGCCTTAATATACAATGACTTCTTTATACAGTGGTATGTTATGACGTTTGTGATGTTTTTATGCCTTAATATACAATGCCATTTTTTCACTATTTTTGCCATACTATACTATGTCGTTTTTTCACTTTTTTTGCCACACTATACTATGTCGTTTTTCTCACTTTTTAGGCCTTAATATACAATGACATCTTTATACAGTAGTATATTATGACATTTTAAATGTTTTTATCCCTTAAAGTACCATACCATTTTTTCACTACTTTTGCCATACTATACTGTGTCGTCTTTCTCACTTTTTAGGCCTTAATATACAATGACATCTTTATACAGTAGTATATTATGACATTTGTGATGTTTTTATGCCTTAATATACAATGCCATTTTTTCACAATTTTTGCCATACTATACTATGTCGTTTTTTCACTTTTTTTGCCACACTATACTATGTAGTTTTTTTCACTTTTTAGGCCTTAATATACAATGACATCTTTATACAGTAGTATATTATGACATTTTAAATGTTTTTATCCCTTAAAGTACCATACCATTTTTTTCACTATTTTTGCCATACTATACTATGTCGTTTTTTCACTTTTTTTCTCATACTATACTATATTCGTTTTTCTCACTTTTTAGGCCTTAATATACAATGACTTCTTTATACAGTGGTATGTTATGACGTTTGTGATGTTTTTATGCCTTAATATACAATGCCATTTTTTCACTATTTTTGCCATACTATACTATGTCGTTTTTTCACTTTTTTTGCCACACTATACTATGTCGTTTTTCTCACTTTTTAGGCCTTAATATACAATGACATCTTTATACAGTAGTATATTATGACATTTTAAATGTTTTTATCCCTTAAAGTACCATACCATTTTTTTCACTATTTTTGCCATACTATACTATGTTGTTTTTTCACTTTTTTTCTCATACTATACTATATTCGTTTTTCTCACTTTTTAGGCCTTAATATACAATGACATCTTTATACAGTAGTATATTATGACGTTTTTGATGTTTTTATGCCTTAATATACAATACCATTTTTTCACTATTTTTGCCGTACTATACTATGTCGTTTTTTCACTTTTTTTGCCACACTATACTATATTCGTTTTTCTCACTTTTTAGGCCTTAATATACAATGACATCTTTATACAGTGGTATGTTATGACATTTTGATGTTTTTATGCCTTAAAGTACATACCATTTTTTCACTATTTTTGCCATACTATACTGTCGTTTTTTCACTTTTTTTGTCATACTATACTATGTCATTTTTCTCACTTTTTATGCCTTAATATACTATGACTTCTTTATACAGTAGTATATTATGACATTTTAAATGTTTTTATCCCCTAAAGTACCATACCATTTTTTCACTACTTTTGCCGTACTATACTATGTCGTCTTTCTCACTTTTTTTGCCATACTATACTATGTCGTCTTTCTCACTTTTTAGGCCTTAATATACAATGACATCTTTATACAGTAGTATATTATGACATTTTAAATGTTTTTATCCCTTAAAGTACCATACCATTTTTTCACTACTTTTGCCGTACTATACTATGTCGTTTTTTCACTTTTTTTGCCATACTATACTATATTTGTTTTTCTCACTTTTTAGGCCTTAATATACAATGACATCTTTATACAGTGGTATGTTATGACATTTGTGATGTTTTTATGCCTTAATATACAATGCCATTTTTTCACAATTTTTGCCATACTATACTATGTCGTTTTTTCACTTTTTTTGTCATACTATACTATGTCATTTTTCTCACTTTTTATGCCTTAATATACTATGACTTCTTTATACAGTAGTATATTATGACATTTTAAATGTTTTTATCCCCTAAAGTACCATACCATTTTTTCACTACTTTTGCCATACTATACTGTGTCGTCTTTCTCACTTTTTAGGCCTTAATATACAATGACATCTTTATACAGTAGTATATTATGACATTTTAAATGTTTTTATCCCTTAAAGTACCATACCATTTTTTCACTACTTTTGCCATACTATACTATGTCGTTTTTTCACTTTTTTTGCCACACTATACTATGTCGTTTTTCTCACTTTTTAGGCCTTAATATACAATGACATCTTTATACAGTAGTATATTATGACATTTTAAATGTTTTTATCCCTTAAAGTACCATACCAATTTTTCACTATTTTTGCCATACTATACTATGTTGTTTTTTCACTTTTTTTGCCATACTATACTATGTCGTTTTTCTCACTTTTTTTGTCATACTATACTATGTCTTTTTTCTCACTTTTTAGGCCTTAATATACTATGACTTCTTTATACAGTAGTATACTATGACATTTTAAATGTTTTTATCCCTTGAAGTACCATACCATTTTTTCACTACTTTTGCCATATTATACTATGTCGTTTTTCTCACTTTTTAGGCCTTGATATACAATGACATCTTTATACAGTGGTATGTTATGACATTTGTGATGTTTTTATGCCTTAATATACAATGCCATTTTTTCACTATTTTTGCCATACTATACTATGTCGTTTTTTCACTTTTTTTGTCATACTATACTTTGTCATTTTTCTCACTTTTTAGGCCTTATTATACTATGACATCTTCATACGTTAGTATATTATGACATTTTAAATGTTTTTATCCCCTAAAGTACCATACCATTTTTTCACAATTTTTGCCATACTATACTATGTCATTTTTCTCACTTTTTAGGCCTTAATATACTATGACTTCTTTATACAGTAGTATACTATGACATTTTAAATGTTTTCATCCCTTGAAGTACCATACCATTTTTTCACTATTTTTGCCATACTATACTATGTCTTTTTTCTCACTTTTTAGGCCTTAATATACTATGACTTCTTTATACAGTAGTATACTATGACATTTTAAATGTTTTTATCCCTTGAAGTACCATACCATTTTTTCACTACTTTTGCCATACTATACTATGTCGTTTTTCTCACTTTTTAGGCCTTAATATACAATGACATCTTCATACAGTTGTATATTATGACATTTTGGATGTTTTATGCCTAAAATACTATGCCATTTTTACACTATTTTTGCCATACTATACTATGTTGTTTTTTCACTACTTTTGCCATGCAATACTGTGTCGTTTTTCTCACTTTTTAGGCCTTAATATACAATGACATCTTTATACAGTAGTATATTATGACATTTGTGATGTTTTTATCCCTTGAAGTACCATACCATTTTTTCACTATTTTTGCCATACTATACTGTGTCGTTTTTCTCACTTATTAGGCCTTAATATACAATGACATCTTTATACAGTAGTATATTGTGACATTTATGATGTTTTTATCCCTTGAAGTACCATACCATTTTTTCACTATTTTTGCCATACTATACTATGTCGTTTTTGCACTTTTTTTGCCATACTACACTGTGTCGTTTTTTCACTTTTTAGGCCTTAATATACAATGACATCTTTATACAGTAGTATATTATGACATTTTAAATGTTTTTATCCCTTAAAGTACCATACCATTTTTTAGCTACTTTTGCCATACTATACTATGTCGTTTTTTCACTTTTTTTGCCACACTATACTATGTCGTTTTTCTCACTTTTTAGGCCTTAATATACAATGACATCTTTATACAGTAGTATATTATGACATTTTAAATGTTTTTATCCCTTAAAGTACCATACCATTTTTTCACTTTTTTTGCCATACTATACTATGTCGTTTTTCTCACTTTTTTTGTCATACTATACTTTGTCGTTTTTCTCACTTTTTAGGCCTTATTATACTATGACATCTTCATACGTTAGTATATTATGACGTTTTTGATGCTTTTATCCCTTAATATACTATACAATTTTTTCAAAATTTTTTGCCATACTATACTATGTCATTTTTCTCACTTTTTAGGCCTTAATATACTATGACTTCTTTATACAGTAGTATACTATGACATTTTAAATGTTTTCATCCCTTGAAGTACCATACCATTTTTTCACTATTTTTGCCATACTATACTATGTCTTTTTTCTCACTTTTTAGGCCTTAATATACTATGACTTCTTTATACAGTAGTATACTATGACATTTTAAATGTTTTTATCCCTTGAAGTACCATACCATTTTTTCACTACTTTTGCCATACTATACTATGTCGTTTTCTCACCTTTTAGGCCATAATATACGATGACATCTTCATACAGTTGTATATTATGACATTTTGGATGTTTTATGCCTAAAATACTATGCCATTTTTACACTATTTTTGCCATACTATACTATGTTGTTTTTTCACTACTTTTGCCATGCAATACTGTGTCGTTTTTCTCACTTTTTAGGCCTTAATATACAATGACATCTTTATACAGTAGTATATTATGACATTTGTGATGTTTTTATCCCTTGAAGTACCATACCATTTTTTCACTATTTTTGCCATACTATACTGTGTCGTTTTTCTCACTTATTAGGCCTTAATATACAATGACATCTTTATACAGTAGTATATTGTGACATTTATGATGTTTTTATCCCTTGAAGTACCATACCATTTTTTCACTATTTTTGCCATACTATACTATGTCGTTTTTGCACTTTTTTTGCCATACTACACTGTGTCGTTTTTCTCACTTTTTAGGCCTCAATATACTATAACATCTTCATACCTTAGTATATTATGACGTTTTTGATGTTTTTATCCCTTAAAATACCATACCATTTTTGCCATACTATACTATATCGTTTTTTCACTTTTTTTGCCATACTACACTGTGTCGTTTTTCTCACTTTTTATGCCTTAATATACAATGCCATTTTTTCACTATTTTTGCCATACTATACTATGTCATTTTTCTCACTTTTTAGGCCTCATTATACTATAACATCATCATACCTTAGTTTATTATGAAGTTTTTGATGTTTTTATGCCTTAAAATACCATACCATTTTTTCACCGTTTTTGCCATACTATACTATGTCGTTTTTTCACTTTTTTTGCCATACTATACTATGTCGTTTTTCTCACTTTTTAGGCCTTAATATACAATGACATCTTCATACAGTAGTATATTATGACGTTTTTGATGTTTTTATCCCTTAAAGTACCATACCATTTCTTCACTATTTTTGCCATACTATACTATGTTGTTTTTCTCACTTTTTAGGCCTTAATATACAATGACATCTTTATACAGTAATATATCATGACATTTAAAAAATATTATAGGATAGTAAAATATAAAAAAGTCATAGTTTAGTAAGGTATAAAAATCTCTAAAAACATCATAGTACAACAAGGCATGAAAACGTCATAGAACAATAACTTTTTTCAAGTTTTTATGCCTTATTGTACCATGATGTCCTTTGTAGTTTTATGCCTTACTATACGATTCCTTTTTTATGCCTTTCTATACTATTACTTTTTTCACGTTTCTATGCCTAATTATACTAAGATGTTAAAAAATAAGTCATAGTATATTAAGCCATAAAATTGTCAAAAAAACGTCATAGTATAGTAAGGCATAAAAACTACAAAAAACGTCATAGTATAGTACGGCAAAAAGTGTCAAAAAACATCATAGTATAGTAAGGCATAAAAAGTGAAGTAAGGCAAAAAAATGTCAAAACATCATAGTATAGTAAGGTAAAGAATGTCAAAAAATGTCATAGTATAGGAAGGCAACAAGTGTCAAAAAACGTCATAGTATACTAAGGCAAAAAATGTCAAAAAAAGTCATAGTATGGTAAGGCAAAAAGTGTCAAACGCCATAGTATAGTCAGGCAAAAAATGTCGAAAAAGGTCATAGTATATAGTAAGGCATAAAAACATCATAAAACATAATCGTACAATAAGACATTAAAAATGCTTAACAAATGTCATATTATAGCAAAGTATAAAAGTAAGGTATAAAAAAAATAATCAAAAAACATCATAGAATAGTGAGGCATAGAAATGCTAAAAAACGTCATAGTGCAATAAGTCATAAAAACTTCATAATATAGTATGGCAAAAAGTGTCAAAAAACGTCATTGTATAGGAAGGCATAAAAAATTCAAAAAACGTCATAGTATAGTAAGGAATAAAAACGTCATAGTATACTGTGGCATAAAAACATCATAAAATGTAATAGTACAATAAGACATTAAAAATGCTTAACAAATGTCATATTATAGTAAAGAATAAAAATTCATAGTAAAGTAAGGCATAAAAAAAAATCAAAAAACATCATAGTATAGTGAGGCATAAAAACGCCTTAAAACATCATAATTTAATCAGGCATAAAACGTCATAGTATAGTACAAAAGTCAAAAATTGTATAAATAGTATACCAAGGCATAAAAATGTTGAAAAACGTCCTAGTATAGTAAGGCATAAAAATGTCAAAAAACATTATACGATAGTAAAGCATAAAAAGTCTTAGTATAATTAGGCATAATAACATAAAAAAGTCATAGTATAGTAAGGCATAAAAATGTCAAAAAACATCATAGTATAGTAAGGCAAAAATGTCAAAAAATGTCATAGTACACTAAGGGAAAAACACGTCAAAAAACATCATAATATAGTAAGGCAAAAAGTGTCAAAAAACGTCATAGTATAGGAAGGCATAAAAAATTAAAAAAACGTCATAGTATAGTAAGGAATAAAAACGCCATAGTATACTAAAGCGTAAAAACATCAAAAAAACATCAGTACAGTAAGGCATAAAAATGTCAAAAAATGTCATAGTATAGAAAGGCACAAAAAGTCATACTGTAGTAAGGCATAAAGACATCAAAAAACATCATAGTATAATGAGGCATAAAAACGTCAAAAATTGTCATAGTATAGTAAGGCCTAAAAGTCATTCTATAGTAAGGCATTAAAAATATAGTAAAGAGTTAAAAATATTAAAGTGTAGTAGGGCATAAAAATGTCATAGAATAGTAAGGCATTAGAGTCGCCAATAAAGCTAAAGTGCATGTATTTGGACTGCAGGAGCAAACCCGAGTACCCATAGAGAGCGCACGCAGGCACAGGGAGAACATGCAAACTGAAACAGAAATGCCTGGGGTTTGAACCCATAACCTTCTCACTGTGCGGCCACTGCATCACTGTCCCGCCCCATAAATAAATAATTTCATAGTAAGATCTTGATGTGTAAAATTGATAGAGTGCCCTTTTAGTTATCTAGACATTTGTTTTGCCATCTGGTAGTATTTCTGTGCTGGTTTTAACGCATGTTTGCACCTGTCTAAAATAACTTCTTACATTGTGTGTGTGTTTTGCCCCAGTTGAGCTCGTTACCAGAAGGGGCAAGCCGCAGCGACAGCGGCAGCAGCAGCTCCTGCTAATGAATTTGCATCTGCTGGCCAATCCTGGAGACTCTCTGCTGCTGCAGCACACCTTGGATCGCCTGCTGTGCTGGCTCTGTCCAAGCCTCCGTATCTTCCATGTGTCAGAGAGGGCCTCCCCATTTAGGAGTTACACCCACCTCTGTCCTGTTTCAGGTAAGGATCCTTGCTGTGCATTCTGCATTTAATGAAGGTACATTTTGTTCTTCACTCAGGTCTCAGGTATTTCATTGGCAGGGATTCAAAACCATGCCTGTATATTTAATTTCATTGCATATCCTGTAGGTGTATTTTTCTCCATAAAGAGGAAAAATAATACTTTCCATATGTGAAAAAAAGACATGTTCACAGAAATGTACGCCATTTAAACTTTCTGTTCATGTCAAAGACCGCTTTAAAAGTTGTACTCTTAACTGAATACTACATTTATTCTGTGTATGGTGTAAACATGCCATCCCACTATGAGATTCCCCTTCTAGAATTGCATCTGTTTTTATTTAAGGTTGATTGAGAATAAACCTTTGCCAAAAATGTTTCAGGCTACCCTTCCCTGGCCATCACGTTCTTCCTCCATGAGGCCTATGGAGAGGAACGAATCCTCAAAGTGCTGGACTTCTTTCAAAGGCCTCCCTGGCAGTACCATCATACCGAGAGCTGCGGCAACCGAACTGGAGGGATCCACATTACGTCTAGCAGCTCCCCTGCCAACGCCCTGCTGCGGCCCTACCTCCTGCCTAGCAGAGACTTCTATAGTTTGGGTGCAGGGATGCCTGTGTGGGGGGTTCGACCAGTGCATTGTGGAGGAGAAATACTACGTGTGACACTGTACAGTGGATATGACAACTATGAGGACGCTGTGCGGCTGTATGAGACAGTACTACAGCAACAGGCAGAGGAGCAGAAGACTGGTTTCTGCTGGTTCACCCTCCACACTGGTAACTTCATGTTTGTTCTTGTTTTTTTTTGGTGCAGCTCTTATATTTTATAGTAATAAAAAAATATAAATTTTCATCTCAAACTCTCCAGCCTTGAGAGTTAGCTTGAGAGTAAGGAAACAGGCGTGAAAGTGACACAAAATCATTTGTTTGCCATGTCCATCTATATGTTTATTTTACAGAATCCTTATATTTTTATCTGCAGCATTTTAAGACATTAGTTGTACTGTATTATAGAACCTGCATAGAACAACATGAAACAGAGCGGAATCAGATAATGTCAGATCACATCTTTAAAAAAGGTTTAAGAGTAAATTTCTAAATATAAAAATTGTACCATTTTAAAAGTGTCCCTCAAGATATTCCATCCTGTTTTGATCTGCTCTGCTTTATTTCTGCCTGTTGCTCTGATTTCTCCCACGCACACAGAGCCGGGGTTGTGCCTGCAGCTGGCTTTAAAGCAGTTGTCACCAGGGGTTCGAGTGGAGACATGTAGTTCTGCTGTGCTGCAGTTTAGTGTGGAAGAAATTGGCCAGCTGGTCCCACTGCTGCCAAACCCCTGCACACCCATCAGCAATACACGTTGGCAGACAGAAGACCTAGATGGAAACAAGATTCTCTTCCAGGTAAGTGCAACTCAATACTGACCTCATTGTAACCTGACACCAAAAAGTGAAAAGGTTTTGATAAAAAATGTTGTCAAATGCGACAAAATGTACAAAATGACAAAATTCCTATAATTGTGGACATAATTGTTCAGTTACTGTCTTTTAATTTACATGCAGCTTAATGAGTGATATCTGTTATGTGTATTTTATTTTTGCCTCACTCTTTAACGTTTAACGTGAGATAATTGTGAATGAAAGAAAATATTCTCCTTGATTTGTGCCACACTAGATGATGAGGTTTGTCAGTGGTTGCAACAGTCATAAAAAGTCCTA
Source organism: Seriola aureovittata (assembly GCF_021018895.1). NCBI lineage: Eukaryota > Metazoa > Chordata > Actinopteri > Carangiformes > Carangidae > Seriola > Seriola aureovittata. Next base: position 12,499,574 of record NC_079367.1, on the reverse strand, counting down.
CATTATCTTTAAAACACACAGCACTGTGCTGGAAGATTTACTCTATAATTAGATCACAGAATACAGAGTGTAAAAGGCAGGATCTTTGTGCATCCTGCAGTTAGAGCGTGATTTGTACAACAGGAAATTTTGTACACAGTATGCAGCTGCTGTGTTCCCCAGTCAAATAACAGGTTTGCTTTTGAGGGAAAGCAGCAGTTGTTTACGAGATGAAGGAATGATAATGTGTTGCCTTTCAGTTAACTGATGGTTATTTAACGAAGAATAAATCAAGGAGAAGCTTTTTTTTTGATTCACAATTGTCACATGATTTACAGAGTCCTAAACATTTAAACACATACTTCAGTTATTGTGATGGTGATAAAATCATAGATGACGAACCTCATAAGATAAAAAAAAGCATCAGTTAAACAATAGAAAGGGGAAAAAACACTTATGTCATTCTTCCTGTGATCATGAAATCAAAGAGGCATGTGATTACTGTCTTTCAGAGAATAGACTCAAAGCCATAGATGCGTGTATGTTAATTCTGTCAAAGATACTTAGCATGCTTAAATCTCTCTAGTCCGGGCGGAAATCATAATCCCTCGCCTCCTGTGCTGCAGGTGAAAACCCCAGCTCAACCTCAGCGACCTCTGACCTGTGCTTTCCCCCTGACCTGCCCCAGCGTGTCCCCTCGAGGAATGCAGCTCAGGAGCTCAGGACAGGGCCACAGCCTGTCGCCCTGCAGCCTCACCACTCCCTTGCCCTGGCAAACACATAGACAAGGTAGGTACAGAAGGAAGAACTGTGTTTGCGCAGTTAAGATGCTCTACTCATGTATCTTCAGGGTGGTAAATCTGCTGCAGGTATTAGTTGGTACTTTCCAGTCACAGATTCATTGTCAGGAGCCTGAGGCATCATCCATCTGAACAGGGACACTATCACTGGTAGTGAGACAGGTCTCTAAATTACTATCACGCTGAGCTGTCTGCCAAAGGCCACCGAGTTGAATATGATGATTTGACTCAACTCATGAGTGTATTCTTTCTAAATTTTCCCACAGCTCACAGACAGCCAGTGTATTAAGTGATCATTTGTATGTGGGAGGATATTGTACGTAAGACTGGATCATAACAGGCCAAAATGAATCAGAGACATGGAGAGTTTGCCAGCTAAGTGTGAAGTCTTAATATTTGAAATGAGTAACGATAGGAAACTTCAGGCAAAGTAGTTAAACTAGCTATTTAGCTACATTGACATGCAGTTTGTTTGAAGTGGGTCAGTGTCTTCTGCAGAAAGGTTTAATTAACTTCATCCTACTGAAATCCGATCTCATCACCCCAGCAGTTAGAGAGCTGTCAAGTCATCTTGTAAATGTGGAAACAGCATTTTTCAATTTACATTTAAGGAGGTCCAAGATGATATATTTTTAAACATTTCAATTATTTTTTATTAAAAATATATCAAATACCATTTCACTTCAAGGTTGAGAAACTTTTCTCTACAGTCACCTTGAGTTGACACTACTCAAATTACAATCGAGTCCATTACATTTTAACTGGACACTTTTATGAGACTGCTTGATACATCGTTGGTTGTTTCTAGGTCACAGACCACGCAGTGACCCCTTCCTGGAGAAGCTTCATGGAGGAGGAGGTGGAGCAGAGAGCCTTGGATCAGGAAGCTGCTGTAGCACCCCTCCAGGCAGCTCCTGTTACTCATCCCAGCGCAGCAGCCCTGCCCCGCCCTCAACCTCCAATCACCCTGAATCTCCTCTGCGCCCCTCTATCACCCGTTCTTGCTCCCATCTCCTCCTGGAAGAGGACGAGGAGGAGCCGGAGACCAATGTGGACACAGGAGTCCCTGTCTCACTGCACTCTGACACAGCAGCCAAAACGATTACTCGCTCTTCCTCCATAGACCTTTTGATGACTTTCCACTCTGAGAGACCTGCAGCCGTTGGGGCTTCAGCCGTCGAGAGTCTGGCCAAGGAGTTGAGTGAGTGTCTGCCACGGACACACACACACCCTCGGGGCCCCTCCAGGACGTGGGGCTCTGCTGGTTATACGGATGGAGCCAAGGAAGGCTGTGGCAGCAGGACTGTGGCAGTAGGACAGAGCCCCTCCAAAGGGCCTGTGGTAGAGAATAGGACTACTGCTGAGCTGCTATCAGCACGCACAAACGAGGAGGGAGTGGATGAGTTCTTCATCTAAACTCCTGCTGCTGTGCCACATGCTGTGGTAATAATCACATTGCAATTAAAAACATATCACATGGAGAAGATGAGAAACCCTCTAACGAGGATCTGAAGTCAAACAGGAGGATGTGTAGTTTGACAAAAGAGCAGTGCTCTGGAACATAGAGGAAACCAAAGTTCAGCTGCAGGAGACACTTTCCACTCAAAAGTGTCTTGGAGTATAAATTCTTAAAATGGTTTGACTAGTCCAATAAATTTCCAAAATGTACAGTAGCCGAATAACTGTCCACATCCTACTCTAACAGATGTGTTAAAAGAGCAGCACAAGGTGAGTGCTGTGTAAGACAGTGCAGGTAATAACATTGTTGAATGTCCAAATTACCTTTATAATGTTGAGATCAAACTAATGATTTGTACAGATATTTTGCTAATTTGTAGCCCTGTGAATAGCAAACGTGAAGGTAAGGTTTTGTATGTGGTACTAATGCCAGTCTAGGTTTCTGTCACATTACTCAGCTAGAAAAACTAATGTCTTATTTTCAGATTGCTTTTGAAACAGATGAAGATGATCTCAGCGTGAAACACTTTGATGTTGCTGTTGATCGTGATTAGAGATCTGATTACTCTTCACAGTGCAGCATGGTCAGTCTGTGTTACAGATCTGAAACCAGGCTTTACATAGTAAAAGTATAGCCTAGTGGCTTTTTATTACATTTGTTTTAATGCACTTCAAATTATCCTTGTTCTAGAATTTGTGTGTTGAAATGTAGAAGTGGTGGATTAGACTTGGCCAAATTACTGTATTGAAGACTATTGAATTTTCTCAGATATTTTTTTTCCTCTGATAGCCTAGTGTTAACAGGATTTTCTAAATAAATAATCAAAGAAAACATTTGGATATATTTACTATTCTAATGTAAGGTGTCTCAAATGTATCCTCAGCCTGAGACCTCAGAAATGTTAATTACTAAGGCCACAGTAAAATGAGAGATCCGCAAGTCCATCATGTATTGGACTGATCAGGTACAACTAATTGTAGTCAAACCCACATTTTGCACAGTGGACATGATCATTGTATTGATTATAGCTGTCTAGAGACTGATAAGTCTGATAAAAGATAATGTTGTATTAGTTGAGGAAAAAAATCTATTAATTTCTCACGACTCAGGTCATACTAGTCTGCTCTACAATTATTTTACACCTTTTCCTGTTGACTTAAACTTTAAATCTCACCTACTACAGGTGAAACTCAATCTAATGATCATTTGTGTTACATGTGGATTGTGGCCAGTGCTGGATCAAATGCATATGATTCAAGGTTATACAATATGAGCTGGTCAACAGGACACTGTGGATGTTCAGGGCAGCTCAAAGATGTATACTGTTAATGGGTGTTACTGGAAAAAAAGGCTTAGTCAGGAAGTATCAACTATGAGGCTCTTTAGTGTCTAAACTGTTCAGTGATGTAGAGAAATGTCTTAAGGCTTAGTATTAAAAGACAGTTGAATAAAACAGCTTTCTGTTGTTGTCAAATTATCAGTTAAGTGTGTGTTCTGACAGTGATGAACCAGATGAAGTGTGATGTAAAAATCAAACACCAAAAGATAATGTTCTGGTAGGATGAAAAGCTCAGAAGTGAATGCTGGATGTTTCCAAAAATGCATAATCACACTGTTGTCACACTGCTACTGTTTGGCGCTCAAGACCAAACCAGACAGAATTTCATCGTTGGTTGAATGTGGAAACATTCATGGTTATAGCAGAATTTTTTTTTCTCTACAACAGTTTCTTAATATGCATCACACTGTTGTTGACACAGCTGTCAGCTTTGTGATAACATCCACCATCCATCTATCATCACACTTGACAACTCACCAACCTGTACTGCTCTTCTACAATTCATCTACACACTTAATGATGTACTCGTCATATTTTCCAAACAGTTGGATCTCAGTGGGTATCGGTGTTAAACATTTAGGCCTTCTACCTTAGCAAGCCATTAGGAGCGAAGCACAATCACAGCCCAACATAAGTAATAGTTATTTATATAATATCTTACATATGTTAGTGGACAAGATGATAAAAACACAAATCTTGTTGTTTCTCTGTCAGTGTGCAAATACTACAAGAGAAATGGTAATGGTAATATTGTCCCCACTTAACCACAGTTCTTGGTCCGGTCCATTTAGAGTGCACAGTCCTATTATTGTGTAAACATTATTAAAAAGGCTATAATTGCACATCCATATACAGTAAGATTAATTGCTCTGCAGTATAAATACTGTATATGCTTCAAAATGTATAAACCAAGTGGGCTTGTGTCTGTAAGTCCATACATGGAAGGAGTTTTTGAGCCAGGAGACTTTTGGAGCATATAAACTCAATGTGGGTTGTAGCACCTCTGTATTACAGTATACATCAACAAATTGCACTTTACCTCAAGCTTACAGCTCCATCTGCTGGTCAAAGAATGTTGTTGCTCTGCAGAGTGTTTCTACAACCGGTCCAGCTCAGATCCTTAGCCCACTGACCATCTCTGGTGACTCGCACCTTGACTGGGTCAAAAGTCCAGAAGCGCTGTTCTCTGAACAAGTACAGGCGTCCGCCTGGACGGGTCAGCACCCCATTGGTGCCCTGTGGTACCCCAGTCCAGTCTGTCAGCCTGCGGGGGTAGTAGGGCTCTTGGCGCAGTGTTTTGAGATTAAGCACAGAGTAGCGGGAGCCCTTGAAGAGGACCATGTGACCCAGAGGGGTGTAAAAGAAGGCACAGTCAGGGTGGCGAGGCAGCCCCAAATCACTGCTCTTCCTGGGGAAGCCGGGGTCCAGCACACTGTCCTTGTAGCGCCACATCCGCTTCCCTGCAGAGCAGGAGAGGAGGAGGATTTACAAAAAGCCAAAACTGAAAGTGGTGACAGAGTCAACAATTAAACATTACACCAAAGATCTCCACAAATTCATGCTGTACTTCAAATAACACTCACAGCCCAAATTCACTCTGCCACTTGCTGTTTAAGATACTAAGATATCTATGAAGATATAGAGATACAATAAGATCTGCTCTTTTAAAACTAAGATTTGACAGTTAGTAATTTTATCATGCTCCTTTATCCAAAGAACCTTGGAAAGAAATATTTTGAGGTTCAGTGTTTCGAGGAAATGCAGCCTGCTACTTATGACAAAGTGTCAGCAGTGTCTCTTTCAGTTCTCAGACAACAAAGGACAGAGAAGGGTAGCGATGATTTATGGAGTCTTAGCAGAGCGTCTGCATTTTACACAAAACTCTTTTGCATTTCACAGATAAGTGAATTGAGATAACGTCAGGTTTTTGGCATCAAAGTTAAACTTGGCAATAACTTCAAACACATTATTAGCCTCTAGCACAAAGGTGAAACTACTACAGCTGAGGCTTAAGTGCAGTATAGTGTCTATAAATAGCTCTTTCCTAGCTTTCCTATTTGAAAAGGCACAATAGAATCTATTTTGGGGCTTTAACAGATGTATGAAGTTGGCCATTAGGTTAGAGAATGTCTTTAAAAGGAAGTGTGAGTCACTTTAATGAGCTCAGTGAAGCAGCACCTTTAAAAAAATACCACTTGGAGTCCAGCGGGGAGAAGGTAGCAGCCTCGATGGCCGGAGGGAGGTCAGACCAGCGCTGACGGAGAGGCAGCGGGCCGCTCACTCTGCCTTCAGCTGATACTGTCCAGTACATACTGCCCCGAAACACCAGCACGGTGTTATTCTGGTCTGGATACACACACACAAAAAGCACAAGAGTAAATACATGTACCACGTCAAAGAAAGTTCATTCTTGATCTTGGCAATAGCAGTGTCACAAACTAATCTTAACCTGTTAGCTTTTTACAGAGGTCTCAACTGCATCTCATATTCCTCAGCATGCTCTCTTTATCATTTTGTTTCAATTCAAGTAATTTTACAGTTCAGCTGACAAAATACATTAATTGCGTTTGTCCACCAGTTTTAAAAAGATGAATATGATAACAGGATTCCCTCGTGTCTCTGCAGGATTTAGGTTTGTCAGTCAGATGTGACTGGCTGTTTCTTTTCAAACAATACTTCAATTGGACCTCACCCATTGTGATGGCATCAAAGATGCCCTGGCAGTAGAGAGGCTGGCCTGTGGTCTTCAGCTCTGTGGTCTCCCACTCCTGCAGCGTGGCGTGCAAAACCTGACCTGGCAACCTCACAGGGCGGTCACCTGACGGCTTACCTGAGGGCAAAAACAAAGCAACAAAACAATGAACTAAAAGGCATCAGACAAGGCCGTGAAAGATGAATCCATTTACTGCCATTGTCACTGTTATTATTACCCATAATAATTAAGTTATTCAGAGACTGCTATTTGAAACTCACAATAACCAAACAAAACTCTGAGGACAGTGTGTTAGAGACCAGTCTAATTTCTCATGCATGCCAAAAGCAATTTAAGTATTTTCTAAATTGGGCAGCAGCAGGAACAAATTGAAAGACAAACAGTGGAGACTTCTCCCAAAGCAGGATTCAGATAATGTTTACATTTAAATTGTCTGTCACAGGATGTGGCTGGGTTGATGTATACTGATGGATAACGACATACTGCACAGGAAATAAACAAAGGATTCAGAGAGAGCACGGACTGGAACATTAAACTTATTGAATTTTTTGCACCAAAACAACAACAAGCCACTGATTCTTTTTTTGTGCAGACTCCAGGCACATGAGATCAAAAGAATAAAGAACAGCCACAGCAGAACAAAAAGAAGAGTGCGACATACCAAAGCATAAGAGTAAATGATTGTGCTTTAGACATGATTACAGCCACTTTGTTTGCAAGGAGCTGAACAAACATTTGTGTAGGAGGTGGATAAAATCAGCACACCCAAGAACAGGAGGAAGACTGCAGGAAAAATAGATATACAAACCACAGTGGATAACACATGGACAGCTGCACATAATGTGTGTGTGTGTGTGTGTGTGTGTGTGTGTGTGTGTGTGTGTGTGTGTGTGTGTGTGTGTGTGTGTGTGTGTGTGTGTGTGTGTGTGTGTGTGTGTGTGTGTGTGTGTGTGTGTGAGAGAGTATACGAGCAGTGTGGTAAGATAAGAGCTGCACGCCTAAAACCTCTCTCCTTATTCCCTGTTTAAATTCATCAGTGAAGGAAAAGGTATTCAGATCTTGCAGTTAAGTGAAAGTATGTGAGTATTACTACCAAAATGTACTTACAGTATTTAAAGTACTAGTTTCAGCAGTTATTCTTTGGGAAATTCTTCTGTTTGCAGAATTTAAATCTTAAATCTTGCAGCTGATCCAGGTGCAGTAAATGTTAAAAAATGTACATATGGTTTGGAGATGATCATATGTTTTGTATGTATAAAATCTGAACCTGCAAAGTAACTAGTAACTAGCTGTGGAATAAAGTACCTCACAAGTACCTCAAAATATTATTCAAGGGTAGTACTTGAATAATAGTTTCTTTCTGCTGCTGTCTTTGATATACAGTCACACACAGTGGGATCTATATGTACTTGTTGTGCTGGAACTACAAGACAGAGGAAATGAAGTCAGTGATGAGTATTAAGGTTTGAAGCAGCTGTAATGGACGATGTGTGCAACATAATATTTTGTGTGAAAGATAAGTTATTTCCTCTTCTGAACCTATCATTAGAGTTTAGTTAAATATTATTCCTGTTCTTCATCTTTACTGTGAATTTTCAGCGTAAAGTAACTAAGTACGTTTACTCAAGTGCTGTACTTTAAAATACACTGGTGCAGATCAAACTGTGTAAGTTTATACAGTTGTTCAAATTAACTCCAACTAAACCAACTACAAAAGTAAAATGCTACTTCGGCATGAAAGTATTAGTAATTATAATAATCCAATAATATGAGATTTAACACTATACCATAACACTCACAGGGGTCATTTTCTGCACCGAGTACTTTTACCATCGATACTCTAAATACATTTTGCTAATAATACATATCTACTTTCACCTGAGTAACATTTTGAAGTACTTGAACTGGGGTGTTTTTACAGTGTGGTGTTGTTACTTTTACTTAAGGATCTGAATACTTCCTTCCACCACACTATATACTCTGTACATACATTGTCTCATAAGACAGAAACACCTCATGCGTCTTCTTGAATGTATGATGCTTTATGTGTTTTCATGTGTCTTGTCACAGAGCAAATCAGATCCAGATCACCTCTGGAGACTGACATATTCAGGCTGCCTCACATCTGCTTCCCATCACATCACAATGCCAACACCAAGCATGGTTGTCTCACACCCACCAACACACACACCCCCACACAACCCCCCCCCCCCACACACACACACACACACACACACACACACACACACCCCCACCCCACCCCACCCCACACACACACATACACAGACACACAAGCAATTTCATAGCGCCTGCAGTCCTGTCAGTTGCAGTTCTTGTCCATATCTGCCTGTGGAGCTGTTTGATGTTTACGTGGGAGCAGCTGCAGTCCACAGAAACTACTGCAACAGGGATGATATCAGTGTGTAAAGAAAAGCATGTTGCACATTGCTAAACTCGACCTGAGCGCCAGCTAAAGAATCCTGGAAGAACTTTTTGTTAAGCGATAAAAAGAAGAGTGAGCCGTCTTGGATTCTTTCTTTGAAGACTGATAAGCAAATGTTCCCAGGTTCAGCTTGCAGTGTAAAAACAAACCACAAGCAGCTCTATGAATAACTAAACACTAATCTATTTAACTCCTGCCTGGTAGTGTCAGTTTCTTTAATTGCAGTATCTATGGTCACATTATAAATCAAAGCGATGTGCCTTTGCCAGCAGAGTGGTCAGTTGCTGTTTTGTTTTTGTTTTTTAAATCCAGAGTGATAAAGGAGGCTCTGGGGAGAAAGGGCTGGCAAATACCATTTTAGGAAGCTGAGGCCAGGATACCTCCAGAGGCAGAGCAGATGGGACATTCTTCAGATATTAAACAGAAAATGCCAGCATCTGGATGTGGCCCGTCTGCACGCTTCTGTTTGAGCTGAATCTCAGGTTTCGACCTGAATTATCCAAATGATTGTGAGACTGTCCTGCAGCCATGGAAACATTCCTTGAGAAGGCGCTGGCCCTTTGCAGCTGCTTTACACCTGCGTTTCAGGGTCAAAGCAGGGAAAAGCCCTTCATGCATTGTGGTCGCATCTTGTAGATTCAAAGCACTGCACCATCATCAGAGGATGTCAGGTGGTTAACAAGCTGCTTTTGGTGCAAACAAGTTAAGACGACATGTTCTCGTGCAAATGTGGCTCAAATCAGTTTCTTAGCAGCAAGAAAAAAAAAAAACACATAAGAGAACTCTCCAAAGAGGCACATGTGGAAACCTGCCTAACACATGCCAGGATGACACACTCACAGTAAACAGAAACTTTACATTTGTCATACACAGAACATGTATGTAATGCTCCCACTCTCTGCACCAGCACCAGTAATCTATCACAGCAGAGCAGACAAAACTCCCAGGCAAACAGTGTGTGTAGTACAGCTGATAATAAAATAGAAAATAAGCCACTGAGTGAGAGAGTGTGTGTGTGTGTGTGTGTGTGTGTGTGTGTGTGTGTGAGAGAGAGTGAGTGTTGTTTTGACGTTCACACCACCTCTGCCGCCCTCACGTCCAAACCTACATCTCCCAGCAGCTATAGAACTGAAACTGATAGAACAGACTCTTCCTGCTGTTAAAGACTAAAAACACAAAGGCAGGATGTTGTTTGAGCTCTTTGTGATGAAGATTTGATTGTTTGTGTCTGCAGAATGTTGTCTGTTCTTTGTCTTGCTGTTCTAAATGACGTCTTTCAGTTAATCTCTTTCGTATCACATTCGTAGGTGTTTAGCTTCATTTCACTAGAATGTGTTGCTCACTTAAATGTACAAATGCATACAGCTAGGAAGATACTGATGGGCTTTCTGGATCAATTTTTATTTCTAGTTTTTGTCCAGGTTTGAATGACTTTATGGAGCTCTCAACAGGCTTGGCTATTCTGCTTCTTCTCATTCTGTGTTTGCAGCTGGTGGCCTTCAGGGCTGCCTCTCAGGCCGTTTCACAGCTCAGTGCCATGACTCCCGATTTAATGGGCCACAGAGCAAAAATGACTCTACTTCTGTGTTTCTTCAAAGACAGTCTGGTTTCATAACAAGTCAGTAATTCATGTAATTGGTTCTATGTATTCAAATAATAGTTCAGTCTAAACCACAGCCTCATTTCACCATCTTTAACTAAGCAGCCCTGAGGCCAGACAGTGAGACATTTGTCATCTGTCCACTAAAAAGTTTTTTTTTTCCAACCCCTCAAACTTTAAAGGACAAAACATCTTTGTGTGTTCAGTGAAGGTGCCATGTTTAACACTTCCCCTGACCTTGGGACCACACACTTTCCATTTAAGAAAGAAAACAGTTCACTTGAGTAGCTGTTGAGCTTCATTTTGAAAAGAATTTAAACTGTACAAGTGCAGACAACATGAGTTTGTAACATGAAACCCTCAAACAAGATCCATGGGTGTTGAATAAATCACCACAAAAAGTACCATCCTCTCACCGTACAGCTGCTGCACTGCGATGATGTCGTCCCAGCTCAGCACCAGGCTGCGTCCGAGCTTCCTGTAGTACGGCGACATCAGAGCGTTACGGACCGGGGAGTGCTCCAGTCCCAGAGTGTGTCCAATCTCGTGGGCGGTCACCATGAACAGGTTGTGTCCTTTGTGTCCGTTGAGTGTCCACCTCTCCGCCATGTCGAAGTGAGCTTCGCCCCGGCGAGGCAGGAAGGCGTGAGCCAGAGTTCCTCCTGAGGGTCAGAGCAGAGGAAGTAAGAGGAAACATGTCACATAATATCAGAGTAACTTTTATATTTCAGCAGTCACATCTGATGATGACAAATGAAAGTCAAATGATGTCTCGATTCAGACTCCTGTGTTGTACAGTTACACCCTGTTTTATTGGTTTTCATTGTTTAGTAACTGGGTAACACTTTATTGTACAGGCCTGTAATTTCTGACTAGTGTCTAGAAGTGGCTTTAAAATTACCTATGTAATTTGGTATTAATTAGAGGGAAAGTAGAAACAGTATTTAACTGATACACTTCCCTTTAATTAATTCCAAATCAGCATGACTGATATATACAGTACATCTTTTACACATTCACATACATCATTCACAGTAATCAGGGATTAAGATCTCTTTTGTAAGAGAGACCTGAGAACAAATAGCATACACAAGATCACAATACACACAACAACCATGCATGCCCACGAGCACACACGCACGCACGCACACGCACACACACGCACACACACACACACACACACACACACACACTCTCTCTCTCTCTAACGAACCCATCCTGCGATCAGATATCTGATGTGCATGTTATCTCATTAAGTTGGAAAGCCAGGGCTCAGATATGATTGGATAGATAGATCTGTGACGACGAGAGTCAGTGTGTGTCTGACCCTGACCTGGTCCATCAAATGCATTGCTGGCCCCGTCGTTGTGGTCTCCCTCGTAAAAGGCCAGCCGGATGTCTGCGGGTCCTTCAGGGGCCTCCTGAAAGACCAGGCCCGACACATTGCTCCACAGCTGGAAAGCTGCACGCACTGCCAGCCGCACAGAACCCAGAGACAGATGGCGAGGCCAGTTCACTATCTGGTAGGTCAGGTGACGTTTGTACCACTTCTCAGCTGGAGATCACCCACAGAGAGAGAAGGGAAAGAGGAACAGAGATATGAGACGTGCAGGTATGTATTCATCACAAACTTACAGCCAGTGCAACTGCAGATAAGCTCAATTCACCAGATAACCAAAACAAAAACCCTGGCAGTGTTCCTGTGAGCAAGAATAGTTCAACTTCTCCTCTGCAAAACACAGTCTATAATATCAAAAAACAACACAAATTGTTATTTCACATTGTTATTAAATATTTCCATGGTATGTGGCATTTCTTCTCTGTCAGAGATATGGACATTGGACAAAAATTATAAATAGGTATAAATTAACAAATCCATGAAAGAAGAATGGAAGAGAAACTGAAACATTCATGACCACCACTTCTACATTTTCCTCTCATTGATATTTTCAATTTGAACTGCACAATGTAGTTTTACATTTAAGGGAATGATTATATTTTTCTGTGTAGTGCTGCTCCACCATATCAAGAGCAGTTAATGTTGGTCAGCACTGGATAACTTTGAAAAGCAGAACTGTAGGCAGGAGTCTATGCAATAAAAATGAGGCGTTTATTATTAACAAACATTTTAACAAAACACAAACCACTGACTGGCCTTTTACCTTCGAGCCTCATCTAACGGGAACCTACCATCTGCTCACGTCACCCAGGGGTGGGCTAGACTGATACAAAGGTCCCAAACAACACAGAATAATGAACTAAACATGAATCATGGCAGTAAAAAATATATCTGTGGTAAGTAAATCAATTTTAATATAATGTCATTGACTTGAGAACTCTTTTACCTTCCTCCTGCATCTCAGTGCTGCTCAGTCACTCACTGATCTAACGAGCGGATGACGCTCACCTGGTTTCACTGTCACTGATCACAGAGCAGACGCACACGAATAAAACTCAGGGCTGCAAATCTTCCAAAAGACAAAATGCTCACTCCTCCAAACACTGAGCTGAAGATAATATGAGCCATGGCAGAGGTGCAGAAGCACAAAGAGGGAATTTTTTTGCAATTTTTTATTCTGTTGATTGAATAACCTTTATCAATGAAGTTAAACACCGGCCTGAAATAAATGACTTAAAACCAGCCCATCAAAGACAGGTAAGCAAGCAGGATTTTAACATTCCAGTTACTGGGAACACATCTGTCACACACTACCCAGTTTTGGGGTCTTTTTTTGTTTTAATGCCACACTTAACTGAATATCTTTGGTCAAAAGAAACAATTTTAAGTTGTAGTCTAGACTCTGGAAAGTAGTGCATTTTTTTGCCACCCTACAAATAAACTAATAAATAATAATCTGGAAACTAACTGACCAAAAATCTGAATTTATTTTCATTCAACTAATCTGGCCATTTTCTTTCTTTATGAGGTTATGCCTTTTTGAATGGATGCTTGGTATTTATATTGGCTTTGTTTAGTTAACTTTTACAGTGTTATCCTCATTTGTACAACACTGGTCACTCTATTTGCAAAACAGTTCTCCAAACAGTTGTAACTGTTATATCCACTGGAGTAGCTAAATGCGTTTAAATCTTGTGTTATAAATTCAGATGCCTGACATCCCATGTTCACCCGTGATGTTTTGATGTAGGGCCTCATCACATCCAACAGGCTGAGCCAAAATGATAGGATGTTAACCATGTTAGCACACAGCTGGGTAAACTAACAAGCACTCTGAGTACATGCTTGTCTAAACAGTTTACTTCAACACGCGTGTGTGGTTTCTCAGCTTAGACATAATTACATGTGTCTCAAACTTCAGAATCTCACATTTGTTCAGGGATAAGGTGGGGGGGTTTAGATTCAGCCATTCAACCTCATTATATATACAAAGGTTTACGCAATGTAGCAATCTGTAAACAAAGCAAACACACACAAGCTGTAAACCATGCAGCACACCTCCACAACAGGCAGACAGAGAGGCTGCCTCGCAGGAAACAATCATTAGATAATGTGGACCTTTAAGGAGAGGCAGCTGGACGCTCACTCAAGTCCAGTGGGTGAGTGGACAGAGCTGGTTGTAAGAGCTGATAAAAATATGTTCAGACTGTGTTTAGAGTAAACCCATCTATTGTGAATAGTCCCTGCAAAACATCCAACATTTCTTAATTCAAGATTGCTCTGTCCAATGTGTTGGAAAAAAGTTTTCCCATATGGCAAGAGAGTGCTAAAGAGATGATGAAAATATTTAGAGTAGATGTTGACGGGCAAGATCCTGAATATACTTCTAGTGCTTTACCTTAATACCACAATATAAACAATATGCGAAACACTGGAAGAATGGAATATATATAGTGTGTGTGCCTATATGTGAAACATTATATAAAACCATTTCTTGTAGTATTGTGCTGCCAATGTCAGCCAACTCATTTTACTTGAAAATATCAAGTAAGAGAAAATATCAAATAACATGAGACAGGAAAGTCATGAAAGAAAAAAAACGACCGGTCGGTTTAAGAAGGTGAGATACAGAATGAGTGCTACAATGAAAATTCAATGGAAGTAGTATTGATGCAGTCACACTTGTGATGACTTGCCACAAGGACTTTATGGATTCACACATAGCTTCACTTTTGAGGCGTAACTAGAAAGCGGTGACATAAATCACGCACACTTACAGTTGTCAAAATATTTAAAAATGCAGTCGATGTATGTGTGTCCCAACGTGGAGGCCAAATGTGAGTGGGAGGTCTGCACACATGCCTGCGTTACACACCCCGGCTCAGTCCCACAGCCCCCGTACGGACTGCACTTGTGGACTGCGTTTGTGTTTCAAATTTGAGCAATTTTGATGCCGGTTAAAAAAAATACGAAGCAAAGAGCCGTGTGAAAGATGAGAGCGATAAACAAGAGGTACCCACTACATACTGCGAATTACCAAGAGACCTCAATACACCCTGGAGACAGGAAAATATCTGAGTATCTGGAGCCATTAAGACATGGGTTTGGGAGTGACATGAGTGTGTTTCTTTGTGAGTAAACACACAAACAGAATTTGTGCTTCAGCAGCTGTTATATAATTTGATCCATAGCATTTTTGTTGCAAAGTTTGCAGGGTTATTAGGAGTGGAAGCACCTGGGGCCTCAAACACTTTAACTGTATTTGAGGGAATAACAGTCGTCCTATTGATTTACATTCACTCAAGAAAGGTACACAAAAGTAACAATCACAACCTGCATTTTCCAGTAAAAGTCTGAGTTTTAAACATGATTTACCACTTGAGCAGGTTCTCAGTATGTCAAAACACTGAAGTCAGTGCGGCACTTGAACACGGTCCTGCGCTTTTTCCAACCCAGCTCCATTTTTCATTCCCAGATGAACTATACTATAATACTTAAGCCTGTTGCCACATGATGTGTGTAAATCTGAATTCTCAGCAGAGCTAAGGCGCCTTCTCTCCATCCCAGACCGCCGCAGAGTAAGAGGTCCCAGAGGACGGTCGGGGAAGCCAGGAAGTCCGATACACAAGACATTCCACGACTTCCCTTATGGAAGCAATTAACATGATGCCCTCTATAGCAGCAGTGTAGGAGGGTGGGTTATCACAGACATTAGGAAGTGACTGAGATCATCTGATAGCTTAAGTTATTGTTTGTGGAGGTGCAGGGAGATTTTGTTTGTTGCTGGTGTCGAGGAGGCTGTTTGACACACACACACACACACACACACACACACACACACACACACACACACACAAAGATGGCTCTGTCTGCAAAGTCTACTTTGAATGATGTCTCTGTGTGACAGATTTAAAGTTTCATTCACAAAGAGGAAAGTAAGGACAGAAATACCGGCAGATAGGTGATGTGTCACTGATACAGCAGATATGTCATTACTGACTAATTGATTCATTGATTAATTAGTTGGCCTAAATAATGTAAGAAAATCATGAACAAGGTTACCAGTCCGCTAGCAGAGCTGTGACGGTGTATTGTACTCTACTGTACTTCAACCTGATGATGAGATGGAAAAACTACAGGATCACCAAAGTTACAATTCATCGTGAGGGAATCCTAAAGGGCTGAACTGAATTTCATGGCAATCCATCCAATATTTGTCGAGATATTTCAGTCTGGACTGAAGTGGTGGAGAGACTCACAGACCAACATTGTGATCCCTGGAGCCAAGCAGTTAGTTGTGGCTAAAAATGACCATCAGGGCTCAAGTTAACATCATCACATGGCTCGTTTTGTCTGGCCAACAGTCTAACACTCGAAGACATTTAATCTAAAATTATATGAAACAGTGAAAGGCACCACATTGTGACATTTTTAGAAACTGGAACTAAGGATTTTAGGCATTTCTAAGTTTCTGTTGGTCATCTAATCGACTAATTGTTCAAAGCCACCGAACTCCGTTATATGCACATGCTGCTGAAAAAGGGTAAATTATACTAAATGGTACAGTATGTTGCAAAATGGCAACAAAGTGGTGAACAGTTTAAATGGCAGGGTGTAGATCCGTAAGGGCACACCTCTAAAAAACACACACACACACACACACACACACACACACACACACACACACACACACACACACACACACACACACACACACACACACCTACCTATCGCACTTATAGCACTTATCTTGGACAGGGGCGGTGGAATGTCAGCTCTGCAAATATCAGTTGCAATGAACGTCAGATTCTACCACAACTCAAGGTCTGTTTATAGTTTCCCCGAGGCTCAGAGGCAGCCATGCTAACACTAAACAAAATCACATCGCACCACAGCTGTGAGTGAATAAACAGGCAACGCGCCTGACTCATCTGCATGTTGCTGCAGCTTCATTTAGCAGCCGGTGTCAGCCGTCAAGGTCAAACAGCTCAAACAGTGAAGCATTAAGTTGAAGCCGTGGATGGTTCGGCTTGGTACATGCATCCTCACCCGCTAGAGAAAAGTGGTAAACAATACAGGCGGTCGGACCGATAATCTTAAGTATCTTCAAGTACCTTCCAATGATGCATTCACATATTAAAAGCTCCCTCCTACATAATAGCACATTAGCTGCTTTTTTTGGTCTGGACCGAAGTGCTGAACCGACTGACTAACACTGCCATCCAGAACATGGCTAAAAATAA
This sequence comes from Seriola aureovittata, assembly GCF_021018895.1. Lineage (NCBI taxonomy): Eukaryota > Metazoa > Chordata > Actinopteri > Carangiformes > Carangidae > Seriola > Seriola aureovittata. The sequence continues at coordinate 12,482,599 of NC_079367.1, read as the reverse complement.
CTGAGGCTTTCAAATCAGTTGTTACTGCGCCCGGTGTGCTGAGTATTTAATAGTTAACCAGAAAAAATGCAGGTTTTATTGGCATTTTACCAAGGTTGACTCTCTTCGACTAAATGTCTGATACAAACATGAAACTTTTCCAGCGATCATTCTTCTAGCCACAGGCAGAAACATATCTGCTGCTTCAGGAGGACAATGCAGCGTGATGTTCAAAGTGGTGGTTACACAGCAGTACAGGACTGCTACTGACAATTATGTTATTACACTGCTCAACTACATCAGTGGATATCTGAAGCCAGCTCTGTGAGAGGTTTGACCAGAGGGTGTAAAAGTATCCGCCATTAACGCCACTCTGAAATAATACTGCTGCCTTTTACGTGAGTCATGTCTGGGACTAAAATAATGACAGAGTTGTTTTCTTACACCAGATCAGGCTGTAATCCTGCCAAGCAGTCAGTCACCCAGCAAGATATCCACTCATTCAGCCAGTAGAGATATCTGGCCATTGAGATAGTCAGCCGGCTTGGCAAACAGCGTAATCCAGTCAGTCAGTTATGGATGTGTTTACCAGAAGGAGCATGTCAGGTACTGACATGAAGAGGCAGCAGCAAACATCAGCCACCGCTGCATTCCCTGAACATTAGCCAACCTCGTCAGTGACAGGAAGGAATGTAGAGGCTTCACACACACCATGAGGCTGGAGGCACAAGCAGAGAAATGACAGCAGCAAAGAAAAGACAGCAGGGACTAAAAACACAAAAACATAGGGCATAAGAGGCATTTACACATAGTGCTATTAGTCTCCTTATAAAACCACAGTAGGAAGCAAATGGATTCAGATCTACAGCAAAAACTAGTCACTTTTTTACCTGCACTGTGGTCTCACTTCTCACAGGGTTTCATTGAAATCTGTTGAGTGGTTTTTAGCCACACTATAGCAGCATGGTGGCTCTAAGGGTGACAGTGTTGGTCGATCCACCACTTTGGTCCACTGTGTGTAAGTACAGAGTCTTGGAGGAGGTAATAATCCAATGGAAGTATACTTGAAAACACACACACATATTCGTGCTAATCAAAGCAAGACTGGGGCCACATGGATTTATCAACCCCATCTGAAAACCCTGGCAGAAAAGTTCATTATGGTTATGAGATTTTGCCCATTCAACATCTCCCATACAAGGTCAGAAATTACACCTCACCTAATTCTCAGAGATTTTCTGTAAAGCACCCTAAACTGGGAGGGCAGGACCTTGTGCTCAATTACTTCATGTAGTCTGCAAGAAATTTGGAGTGCTCAGCTGCACTCTTAACCACCGCTAAACACTTTAAATCCTGCAGTTCAAATTGCAGCAATCTCCTCACCAGTGAATGCTTTTATTACTGTGCTCATTAGATTAGAAAATGAGGATAATCTCCAATAAGAGACCCTGTGATTTTCTAAAGAAATTTTTAGGGAACAATCAAACTACACAATCAAAGTGACAGCACTGGTCAAAACATAAAACATCTGTAGTATTTGCGAGGACAGAATTTGAAATTAAAACTTTATAGAGGAAATTGCTCAAAGAGAAACTGGAAACTGGAGTTGCGGGATATACTGCCGTTGTTCGGGGAAACCCTGACATCTTCCAAATCATTTTACAAACACTATCCAGTGGGTTCAATGGGATCCTCAAACATACTCAACCCACAGAAGAGCAGGTAACTCCTCAAACAAAAAATGTTTCTGTGCAAACTTGAGGTTAAAATAACCCAGTAAAGATGACGTGAAAGATACAGGGACTTGTGTAATTGCAACTAAAAGCAGGAATCCTCCAGGCTGACGCGTGCAACATCAGACACCACCGTTAATTACACCCCTGACTCTGTTTGGTGCTTCAGTTTAGGAAGGTGGACACTCCCAGCGAATTGTTGTCTCTTTATGACTCTCCACAACAGGACACACAAAAACTCCACTCACAAGGTAACGAATCATATCAGTTTCTCTCTTATACTCTCATGCACAAACTCAAAAACACATATTAACATTGTGTCTCATGAAAGTACACATAACGCACAGTACCTTGTGCAGCAGAGCGCTTCCTGCGGCTCTGAGGTCGCCCTGCAGCAGCCATTTTTCCAGTAAAGATGGCGTTCACTCTCTGAGCCCAGATCTGCTGGCTGCCCTCATCCGACACCCCACAGCGGGGCTCCGCCATCTGCCTCAGGGTGGCGCCGTCAAGTTCACCTGTGACAGGAAGCCGGGACAACCACTGGAACTCGCTGCAGAGAGAGGAAACATTTGCATGACGCTCTTCCTGAACAGGCATTTGGCTTTTCAATCATGCCAACAGTATGTGAATGAACAGGAATTTAAAACTAACTCCACACACCCAGCCTGAGAGTCTTGATTTAACAATGTGAAGTCTATTTACAGTATATTGATGTTTGCAACAACTTAAAGCGACGTTATACCTGACTGATAGTGGATCTAGGATTCAGACGAGTTTAGAGAGGTTTAATACTATGCTGCTGAATAAAGATATTACTGTAATTTCTTAAATGTAATGTGGTGTCATGAACCCATGTTGGGATGGAAGGCGGTACTTGTTTTCAAAACAAGGAGGAGGAATAAGAAGAATAGCTCAGGAGGTTCACAATGTCAAGTATATACAACCATTTATCATTTTCATTTATGAGATTATAAGCTTAAAACATGTTGAAGGTAATCACAAGTAAAGTGGCAAGGCTTGATTATAGCTGGCATAGTGCACCTGACTGCAGCCTCTGCCTCCTGACCTTCATCTACTGTAATTATTTACCAAAGACAATGTGCATCAGTTGACATCTGGGTGATCTAAATGTGTCACATCTGGCTAAATGACTACATACCGGAGATGACCATTTTGACACTGTATATGACTGTCAGCCACACAGTTTACTGACCCATCACTCAGTCGAAGTTTTCAGCAAGAGCAAAGCTTTTCAATCAATTCCCATTACAGTACAGTCAGTGTACAGGCCAGAGGGCGAGGTTCTTTAAATTCCTGCATGGTTCAGAAAGGGTTCATGAGAGGTTTCCCAGTGCAGAGGTGAGGGTGTGTTTTACTGCCCTGCACTGACGTTCAGCCCCCGGAGGCTTGTCCCACACCGAGCTCACCCTTCCCCCTAATGATCAACCAGCTAACTCTGATCGGCAAAGTGCAGAGATGTAATTACACCATATCACATTTTTATGACCTTTGACTGCCCACTGTGATTTCCACATTCACTGGTGAAGAAAATGTTTTACAAGATGAAGAAGAGCCGGATCACCTACCGGATGGCTGACTGCACCTCCACCGTATTGTGGATGTGGTTGTCCTGATGGAGGTAGCCGTACTTTTCCAGAAAAACCTGCCATTGTAATCATACTTGTTAATAGTGCTCAAATGAAACACATAAATCCACCAGAAAAATCCAGCACAAAACTTGTTTGCATCATTGCTTCCAAATGCCCCTCTGTAAAAATCTGCTTAGATATTAAAGTTCGTAAAATCATGTTTTGGATAAAGATATGTCGACTTTACAGACCAGAAATCTCACAGGAACACAATGCTTCTCATAAAGACACACAGTGGTAAATCCCGAGAGAGGCATAACTCCCTGTGAGGAAAAAGACAAATGATAAAAGATAATTTTCCATTTTTACTGAATCTGCTGTAGGCTGCCAAGACAGGATGCATACATCTGGACCACCCATAAGAGAAAGAAACCCTTGGGGTGTCACTGAAAATTCATAGTTATTATTTCACAAGAATTTCATGTAAACATGCAAGTCGAGAATAGTTCTGAAGTTTATCACATATATAAAAAACAGTTTAAAAAAGTGAACCAACAGGGTACCCGACAACAGATGTTGTAGCATTGTGGTTTGAGATTAGTTATGTTGATAGTTTAATATTATGATCTTTCAATCTTGGCCCTTCATATGTATATAGCAGGTTTCATGTTCAGACAACAGCAGCCGCAACTATGATTACAGATGTGGTGAAGCCGGGGTGGAAATTAAAATTGAAGAGATGACAGCTGTGCTTGGGCAAACAAGAATGTGCAACAGAAAATGTCCCTTTGTCCCATTACAGACACTGAAATAGGCCAGAGGGCTCTGCTTCATAAGAACAAGAGAGAAGTTGTGGAAAACACATGTAATAGCCTGATGCCATATGGTCTTACAGCTTTGATGATGAGGAAAATGTGCATCCTATGGAAGGCCAGTGAAGACAGCTGTCAGATTTAACTAGTGCAGTCCAAACGACACTGAGGCGATTAAACTGTAAAATCCTGAAACACCCTGAAACACAAATAGTTGTATTTTCTTTTAAAAGTGGGCTTGGTCTATTGTATGTCACTATATGCAGCTATAATGCTGACATGGTGTAAATATGTCAGTCACAGCAACTGTAAGTGTAGACGATAACCTAAACATACACTTCTCAAGACAGGATCTACTTTTCCTTAAGCTTAGAAATATATTTCTTCCGACAGATTCTTTAAAGTTCTTTAGGAAAATCTTTTAATATCTGTACAGTAGCCATTTCTATTTTAAATAGCCTTGTTTTCATTTTGAAGGAACGTAACCACATTATTTAGAGACCCACACCCACCTTATTTTCATGTATAGAAATAAAAAAAATAATCAAAAACCAACCAGTGTTTTCATCTAAACATTTTTTCATTGGATGAAGACGTCAAAATATGAAAAATGCCAACGCTTTTTTTAAAAACAGAAAATAAATGTTTCAATTACCTTTTATGGGCTGTGCATGTAAAAGTATATACTCCTTTAGTTTGTCAGAAGTCATATACAGTATGTTATCTCACATGGTGAACAGGCTCATGTTTGTGGTTAATTAGACCCCAGACGAGTCTAAAACTCTTATCACAGAAATCCCAACAGGCTAACTGGGGGTTTAGGGGTGGCACTGCATAAAAATAATGTCATCAGCAGTTATAGAGCAAGTATATAAAAGTCCATTAACTATATACGTTTTATAGGCGAGGTCCCAGTCAGTTCAAAGTTGTAGTTAAGTTTTTCTGTAAAATAAGGTACTTTAAACTTTAACCATGTGACAGTGGCACACTGTAGGTTAACAGGAATACCTCGGGGTCCGGGATCAGCGGTGATCCTCCGGCAGTCTGAGCGGTGAAGAGGGCGCACACAGTCAGGATCCAGGCTGCCCTCATCTCCCGTCCAGCTCCGCAGGGGTGGTCCGGAGGTCGGCGGCTCATTGCGGGACAACCACGCGATCAGCACACAGCTACATGCACCGCGCATTTCCATTCAGCTCCTAATATTTTTTCCATTGTTGATTTTCCTCCGCTGTCAGTGAGAGAGAGCATGCTGCAGCTCGCCCAACATCTCCATCCCTGCGAAGACTGACAGGACCTAGTCAACCACCCGGAGTGTTACCGGGGGGAGGGAGGGCCAGCACCGCCCCCTCTGTCCGCCCGCAGCTGAGGGCAAGATACCAGCAGAGCAAAGCAGGATTTCCCTACTGCACATAACGGCTGGATTCAAAATGCATTTCCCATCTTTACTGTTGTAAATGATGGAGTATAAACTCACACAAGGCAGGGAAAAAAGATCACAGTTTTTAATATCATTTTGGAAAAAAAACCCAAGTAAAACATTTTATTCGTTCATACAAAACAATGGTATGAAGTCTACCTCACAAAACATCCGCAACTAGAATCTGGGAGAAAATTAAAAAGGATGTACAAAGAAATAGAAAAAAAAAAAACAAAAACAAAAAAAACAACAAAAAAAAAAAACATTTGACCACATGCCAACAGTTCCAATCAGCCCAAAGTCCCTTCACATTAGCTCAACACATGCTTCCCTCACTCACAGATGAACAGTAATAGTTGGGATGCACCGGCTACAAAAAGGTACACAAATCAGAATATCTGATCTATCCCCTTTCCCGATCCTTTTTCGCAGTTTTCCCAAACTAAACCCTCCCTCCACGGCAAACTCAAGGGCTGGAATGGCTTCCATCTGTTCAACGCTTAGTATGGCCGGTCTCTTCTGTCGTCTCTGCGGTCACCTCTGTGGGGAAAAGACAAAGACATCTGTTACTGGCTGCGGTTCTTTTTTTTTTTTGTAAGACCAACATTAACTTTTGTCATTGAATTAACATTTATGGTGAGAATGAAATACGGTGTCAGATTCTCCTTCACCCACATGTTCCCCTCATAAATCTGTAAATGGATAACATCATTTGCTTTCAGTAAAGCAAACCGTCCTTCCTTTAACAACCCGTTTGCTAACATAGCATTTCCTCTTCAGTGAGTAGCAATAAATCAAAATGTGAAAATACCATGTTTTTTGCTGTGATATTTAAATTTGGTACTGACAATCATGTTATTTCATTGGTGCCTACCACTAAAATTCTGGTATTGTGACATCCATTGTATTCACACTAAAAACAAACTGATTTGAGTATACTGATGATGCATGTGCCTCCACAAAGCAATGCTAGAGGGCAACAGAGCAGCTTCTCACAGTTAAAACAAAACCTAAGTTACACCAGTAGAGGCTATATGGTCTACTCTATGGTTCACCTCTTTGTCTCATGATGGGTAAGTGTCATATTTAAGAGCTTCACAGCAGGGGCCCTACTACTGACAACGTTTGCCATGTTTGGTGATGTTGACTGAAACGCCATGAAACACGATCGAACAAGCGCCTGCAACATAACCCACCATCACAACAGTCAGTCTTCTAAGCTAAAAGTTGAACACTTCCCGACAATTGTATACAAAAACGTTTTAGGATTGACGTTACTGCCTACAGCAGGCAAGCACAAATGTTTAACTTCCGTAAATACAATTTAAGACATTTTTGCTTTAAGACCTTTCACAACTTGAAGATTCCCAGTGCGGGTATAAAAATGTTGAATTGAGATTGGTATATAGCACATGCTGTGTGCAGATAGTATGCAGTATGCAACTGTGACACCAGGATCTGTAACCCAAGTTACAGATCCAGGATTTCTTTGCTAGCTACACCCTCTTCTGGTTATATAACCAAACTACATCAGCAGAGACCCACAGACCATACAGGTGTCCTCTCGCAGAATGTCCAGCTTAAATGTAACAAAAGTTTCACAAACCTTCCTCCCATCTTGTAGCCACCTCCAAATCCTCCCCCACCACCTCCTCCGTAGCTGCCACGGTCTCCCCCGCGGAAACCTCCACGACCTCTGAAGCCACCGCCTCTGTCACCACCATAGCCTCCTCTGCCTCCACGCTCTAGAAAACAGTCACAACAACTTAGGTCAGTAAAACGAGAGGAAGCCGTAACGGGGTAAAACACCATGCACTGGACGGACATGCAGCCGATACTTTCTATATGCAATCAAAACATTTTGTCCTACTCAATTTTTTTTTTTTTTTTTTTTTTTAAATAGCATCTTGTTCTGTTATTTTCAATTTAACATGTCTTCAGGAATGTGAACAGATAGTAAGCAGCTCATGAACTGTTTCTCATAAAGTTCAAGTACTCACCTCCACCTCCAAATCCTGCATCTCCTGGTTTGGGTGCACCACACTTGTTACACTCTTGCCGCCGTGCAAAATTCATGTTGCCACAAGAGCTGAGGAAAGATCAGACGGACACTTGACATACAATTTAACTTCAAAAATGGGGCCAAATGAGCTGTGCATTAACATTTTTTTTTTTTTTTTTTTTTTTTTTTTTTTTTAAAAACATGAAACCTTCTACAAACCTGTTGGGACATGGCCAGTCTCCTCCCTTAATGTCAAAGTTGGGCCCTCCACCACCACGACCTCTGAAACCTTTAAAACAAAAGGACAATTGATGAAAAACAGAGGAGCAACATCCAACACAAATTATTACACAACTTAAAAACTTTTCTCTGGTATTTGAACCCTGGGACATCTCGATCATTACGCACCTCCTCGCGCCCCTCTGCCGCCGCCGCCTCCTCTCTGTGTGAACTCAGCTCTGCGAGTAGCAAATGATACTTTGATGGGTTTGCCATTGAATTCCTTGCCTGAAATTAAAACATGATGTCAGTGAGAGTGATGTTAAATTATTGCTGAGGAATTTGAAATATATGCCAGTGCTCTTACCATCAAACCAGTCAATAGCTGCTTTGGCAGAGGGCGGGTCATCAAATGACACTGTCGCTTCTCCTTTAGGCCGCCCGGTGGCCTTGTCAGAGTAAATGTTGATCATTGGCTGGCCGGTCTTCTTGTTTACCTAAATGCACAAAAATACATTGAATTCTCAATGCATTTGTTTGCACTTACCATTTCTACACCTGCTTGGGGCTGGGCGCCAGGTAATCAGACAGGTTTAACGCTCAACTAAAACTTAGGTAACTGGTTCAAAGAATAAAGAACTGCTGTGTGACAAAGGCTTTGGCTCTTAAATAAAAACAGTGCTCTACAGTCCTGTGGATGTGTGAATTTAATTCAGTCTAGGGAAAGGAAATTAGTGCCAAAATGTAACTGGACTAACTCAATACCTTGATGATACCAATTTGCTTGAAGAAGTCGCCGACTTCCTGGACTGTGGCATCTTCTCCCAGCCCCTGTACAAAAATGGTGTTGTTGTCAGAGTTGTCCTGCTCTCCAGCTGCGGAAGAGATCAGAGGAGACGTCAGCCAAGATATCAGCACTGACTGTAGTGAATGATTATATATGGAGATCATTCAGGTGGGATATCATCATTCTGCTATCAGATTACAGTAAGTGGACAAATTTTTCGATTAGGACAGATTGATTAGTTCAAACCACCGTTCATTAAGCATGTACTACTAATCCAGTTTTACCTGGTTCATCCCTTGAGCCGTAGTCTCGAGAGCCTGTAAAACAGAGGAGAGGATGGAAGAGAACACTTGAGGAAGTAATCTTAAAAACTGTCCGTACTGTTTCACAGAAATAATTATTAACTTCATCCCTACCAATGCATAATGATACAAAGAAAATTAAACAAAGTCCATGTTTACAGCTCTCTGATGGGTGTTTTCATACCGTTGTACCACATACCAACACCTTGCAACAAGAACAAAACTGTTCTGTTTTCTTTTTTTGAGCTTACACCAGAAATGAAAACCACCAAAATGTCTCCAGTTTTAGAAAGATTTCCTTCTTCGTCCTGGGAACACCTCTGTCATTTACAATCAGCCCTCGTCTTCATGCAACAATACCATTATTTTACAACTCAGGCTCCATGTTCTTTACCATATCTGAAGTCATTTATGAGAAATCCTGCTAAGAATAATAGGTCGAGTCCCTTGGGATCTGGACATGAAAATGGTGGCATTCACTTTTTTTTTAAAATCCCCCTCCTTTTTTCTTTTTTTGCTAACTCAAGTTCTTTCCTCCCCCACCGACACAGTTCTGATGCTCGTCACTTACCACCGTAATTTTTGTAGCCACCACGGTCACCACCTCTGCAGAGGAAAAATTGGAGATATGATGGCTTTTCCTTTGTCCCAACTGAGAGCTCAAAGCTCCCCTACATCCCCATCAGTATGCACTCCTGCCAGGGTGTGCGACTATGGTGGAAATGTCTCACACGAGGAATGTGTTAGTCTTTGACATTAGAGATCAATTAACAGACGACTAGGAAGCGCTGACTTTACAATCAGGCAGACGAGTGAAGACAATTATCACATGTCACTGGATCACCATTTACAAAACAAATTTGGTACTTTTTCTATTTACGTGACCAGATTGGATACCAAGAGCTGAAAAAACAAGCTGAATGTGATTTTTCTTTAACATGAGAAGCCAAATTGGTGTGAAGGGGTGTAGCAACTGATAAGCAATCTTCCACTGAGTGCGTTTATGAGATCCTTTAACTGAGGTCCAAGTTTTAGTTCAATCACTCTGAACACCTGTAGTATGAAATGTAGATCCATGTTAACACAACACATATGTTCGCCATTGTCAAATATACAACACTTGAATGAAACCTGTTGAATGTGAAGCAGCTGAAGATGTGGCTCCAGGTCTAAGGGCATTGTGTCAGTGTCATTTCCATTGTTCAAAAACTATTATGTGGTCTTCAGAGCACAAGAACACACCAAAGTTGAGTTTCTGGCAGATATAAAGTTTGGCTGCTGGAGATTTAACTTTGACAAAAATATGGCAGCACAACAACAACAAGAAAATAAAATTACCGCTCTGTGTAGATCAAGGTCAAATAATTTTTTTTTTTTTTTTTTTAAATTAAAAAAAGAATAGCTGTTGTCTGCATTAAATGGTTTTCACTGGTCTAAGAATATATAAAAACTGTAGAAAAAATATACAGTGACGAAACATCATTATACCAGTTGGCTTCACATTGTTGCCTAGTCACCCAGCATGTGGAGCTCTCAAATCATACCAAAGTTGGTCTCCAAAAAATGCAAAACACATTATCGATTCGTTCTCCTGAGAAACACAGGCAGATGGGTACTTTAGCTAGAATCTCTCTTCAAAACTGACATGTGCTAAAAAGGGTAAAAGGGCCCATTTTCAATGGTGGAGCACAAGTTTGTGTAAGACATCTTAATGATGTGCTGCAGCATTTTTGTCCTTACAGAATCATTGGTTTAGGTAAAGCTCTATTTTTATTGGCTGTTCAGTTGCAGAACGGAAAAGAACCAGTCCCAATGTCTCGGATAAGATGGCTGCACAACCGGGTCTCTGTTGCCTTTAGAGCTATTTGGTCGGACATGTGTTCAGTCTCCATTTACTTAAGACCTCAAAGACTGCAATCACCAATGGAACCTCTAACAACAACCTACAGTACATGCGAGTACCCATCATGTGATCGATTTAAAAGCAGCATATCTCTTACCTAAAAACTTGTGAGTGAATCAAGTTTGAATAAAGAAATTCTGACAAGGTTCAGGCAACTGGAGCAAAATGCAGAGGGGTGGTGAATATTATCTATGTGATCTGTGACAACCTTGGGGGGTAAAAATAAAAAATAAAAACAACAAAAAAAAAACATTACCAGGTTTTGGGGATGTGGAGCACAAAGCAGATGAGTTGTCAAAATCAATTATGTGGATGGTTTGTAGATGATGAGTAATGATGGGGTGAGTGACAACAAGTCATGTCTCATTTCAGTGTATAGAGGTACCTTGGGGGCAGTGGCACTGTGCAACTTACCCCATACCAGGAGGTCCACCTCTTCCGCCACGGTCGTATCCACCACGGTCATATCCACTACTGCGGTCATAACTGCCACGGTCATAGCCACCACGGCCTCGGCCTCTATAGCCACCTCCTTCTGAACGGTCTCCTTGGTCACGTCCAAACCTCCCACCCTGACCACCACCTTCACCTGGTGCAAAGACAGATTTATTATGCACACCACCTGACTGATTACAAAGCATTTGTAGATACTTACGTAACCACAGATGTAGTTTCCATATTGAGATTAATCCAGGTATTCATACCTTCACTCCATCTTCCATAGCTGCCAGCTCCTTGCCCCTGGCTACCATATCCACCACCAGCAGCAGCAGCAGCACCAGGTGCAGCTCCAGCAGCACCCTGTCCCTGGCTGCCATAGGAGCTTTGCTGTCCAAAGCTGTCTCCTCCCTGCCCCTGGCCACCAAAGGAACCTTGCTGTCCGTAAGAACCTTGTTGTCCAAAAGAAGATGAGGACTTGTCGGCATACCTTGAAGTGGTTTTAGAAAAATCATTACAGTTAGCACAACAGAGATGCTGAATATCTGAAAGCTTGAGGCAGGTATGACAAGTATGGCAACATTGGTCATTAGTCAAATTAAAATATATCACATAATTGATTTGCTGGTTTTCATGACTGCCTTTTCAGTCTTATGTAAAAAAAATTATGCATCTGAATTTAATAGATGTGTAACAGTATGCTGTATAGTTTGGTTTTGTATTGTTTGATGTTAACATTTTATTGTTAAAATTATGAGAAATAATTATTCTACCTCTTAATGTACTAAGCTATATTACAAGAAAGACTGTCAGTGAAAATCATGTCGCACCGATTTAACACTGTTTGATCTGCACTCTCACAATTCGCATCTTACCCAGATGAATCCTGTCCATAATTATCATAGCTCTGTTGCTGAGGCTGACCATAAGCATCTGTAAAAACAAAAGTCAAAAAGAAAGTTAAAAAATGGATAAACATCTGATTTCTTTCAAAACCTTACACTGTTTAATTCATTGTTTTATGGTCTATGATGCAAGAAAACCAATCAATATCATCTTTCCAAAACAAAACACTGGAGAAAAGCATCTTGAATTCTTCTGTCACTTTTCTGTGGGGGGGTGTATTTTATTCAAAGCAAATATTTTAACCTTCAATATCTTCATGGTACAGGATAATATTGTAAACATGAATATCAAAGAATTCATCTAACAAATCAATCTGGTTTATACATGCATCATACCTTGCTGTCCATAGCCAGTGTAAGTCTGTCCCCCATAAGAGCCACTGCCATTTCCTTGTCCATAACCCTGTAGAGCAGAAAGGCCATTTAGACAGGTTATAATCAAAAAGAAAAGGATTTGAAATTATAATGCTTACAGTCAATAGGCTGTTATTTAGGAAATGGTCTTACCTGTCCACCCTGCTGACCGCCATATGATCCATAGCTACAAATAAATGATAAAAGTATTTAGCTTCCAGATATAAGTATGTTAAAAACTCTTGGGTGGTGGTTTGAAAGATTTGGTAGTTTTCTGCTAAATTCTGCTATCAAAAAGTAATTGATTGTCATCAGACCACCCAATGGTACATAGCAAACAGGAACTGTTAACAGTGAATTTTGTGTGTTTAATTTATCAAAATGTAAACAAATAAAAGCTAAGAAATGGGGCTCAATTTGTAGTCCTCAGCCCTACTCACTGAATCCATCGAAAGATAACATTTTCACAGTTTGTATCTGCTCATTTAATATTTTAATTCAACTGATTTTGGCTGTAATGGTCACAAGTTAATCATGTTTTGAATAAGCATGTGCACAACAGTAAAAAATAAAGATAGAGATGAGTCATGCGATTACCTTTGTGAACCACCGTAGCCCGAGTCTGAAAGAAATAAAGGTGTTTTTCATTAGTAGGGCATTAAGGACAAAACGTGTCTACTACATAGATGAAGGTGACTAAGCAGCTGACGAAACTGAATAGGCTGGAAGGCAGATGTATGAATGCAGTGGGACAGGCCCGTCACCACGCCAATGCTGTAAAAATGGCGGTCAATTCCGTCTTGGTTTGGGCTAAGTTTTGAAACGAGACCAACCACCCTTGCTTCATAAATGCTGTCCATCCTCCTCGACACAATCTGTATTTAAACACGGCGTTTAAACGTGAATACTGACAGCGTTTCCTGTAGCTACATTTGCTCAGGTAGCGCAAAAATGTTTCTCGTTCAGCAAGGGAAACAATAGCTTCGGTGTAAACAAAGAAGCATTTAGCAGACACCTACAGCAACGTTAGCCGCGA